>NC_041355.1:25797561-25985061 GCF_900634415.1 Cottoperca gobio | reverse complement strand
TCTCCACTGGTTAAAAAACATGGATAAACAAAATACCAGTACAACATGAATACAAATATTTGAATGATTTCAGAGAGTCTTGTATTGATGTGAGTTCCCAAATAAAGTGACCAAAATGTTTTGGTTCACAAGTGAGCTGAGATGTTGACCTACTACTAGCAGGCGAGGAAAAGTAATGCTGCAGTCTGCTGCAGGAAAATATATGCATGGCGAGATTACATAAAAAGTCAATGCATAGATGGGAATTCCTTTTTTTTGTTTATTGCAATTAAATCACAGCAAAATCAGTTTATTTCGCTTTGCATTTGGTGTGAACACAATATAAGAATCACCCATATTAATGTATGGACGCAAACAGATTCACCAACGTAAATATATTTTCTGTTTACATTTTTCAGTCGCTCAAGAGTTTATTTTTTTTACATTTTTACAAAAGTACTTTTAATTGAGTACAATATACCAGTACTCTTTCCATCCCTGACCAGAACATCCATGGACCGACTCAAGACTGGGCGATCTTTGTTGCATTTCACATCCCTCTCTCTCCCTATGTGTGTCAAATTCAGGCAAACAACCAAAAGGTAATAAAAAATATATTTTTTATATATAGTGATTCACAGATGTCTATTCTTGGCACCAGACTGTGGCCTTATGGACCTTTTCTTATCTTGTTCTCTAATCATCATGTTGTTTTGTATATTTTTGTGTCAACCTTATTTTTCTAATACAATACACTAATACAATTCATCCGAGAACCTTGATGTTCTAATCTGAACTTTGACCATTCATCTTTGTCCATAACAATTACATTTAAATATACTAAATATTATATAATAAAGTAATTGATCAACAGAAGTATTGTAAAAGAAGAAAAACGCTAGCTTGGTCTGATTCCTTCCGATGTGGAGGTTGGGACATATCAGGTTTCAGTATGATAACACTGTTTTCACTTGTTATCTGGTAGTTGAAATCCACATATTTTCAAGCTTTGTTTTTTCCAGTCAAGTCTCCATTGAAACATGAATAGTTATCATTTATCTCTGGCACCAGGCCTATTCGCCCACTGATAGCACACAGACCTACACACACACGCACGCACGCACCCACGCACGCACGCACACGCACACGCACACGCACACGCACACACACACACACACACACACACACACACACACTGCTCAACTGCTCTTCTGCTGTGAATATATAATGTTGGCAAAAAGACGTAATGGGACCTTTTTGGCCTCTGCAGAGGGTCTGTACACACTAAGGATGTGCATCTCCATTACATTCTCAATTCAAAATTGACCCAGTGGCTAGCAGCTAACGAGGCTAAAAGCGTGAACAGCGGGGGAACCGGAGGCTGGGTGTTATCAGCGGTAACCCCCATATGAGCGCAGTGCAGTTCGGCTGCTATTAGCTAGAGAGTGAGGCAAACAAACAGGGAATAAGTAAAGCAACTGCCAATGCGGCATGATACCCACTATACGATATGACAGAATACAAAAGAATACTTGGCACTTTCACATCTAGGACTTTGTAGAGCAAAAACAATTATGTGAGAAAAGATAGCATGTCGTCTCCTCACCTCCTGGCACAAATGGACCACCACCGACCCATGCATGCAAACCCGATGCAGCAACACAAAAAACATTCCAGTTCACAAATCAAGAAAGGGAGAATGAAAAAATTAACCATGGCAACCAAAAACAAGACATTCAATGAACAACTGGAACACCAAATGACCGAACAAATCGATCCCCAAAAACATAGCAACGAAACACCCAGCCATGCACAAAGCAACACCATAGGCCAACACGGGTCACCTTCGATTCATGCCGCACCCCAGAAGGGGTTTGCATAGCTTGTGTAAAAAGGGTTAAAATAAAATAATTAAAAACTATCCAATAAAAACTTGTGCAAAGTGTAATTCATCATCACTGATGGAACAGATAATATTTTTAAAACACCAATGTTGTTTAAAAGTGTCTATATCTCCTATATGTTTATAAAACCCGAACTTGAGCCACACTGCTTTTGCCTCCTGCTCTTCTCTGTTTTCCACTCTGTTATTTCTGCTTATATAAATCGACATTTTGGCTTCTCCTGAGAGGGAATTTAGGAGCTGCCACTTTTCTTTCATATCTTTTTTGTAGGCAGCTCCCATGATAAAAACACTGTCAGTAAAAAACTACATTAAAAATACTAAAAACCAATGTTAAAAGAGAGACGAAACTTGTGAGTGTTTTACACACTGACATGGAAGACAGTCTCACGTAACGGACAATTATTTAAAACAGCATGATTAATAACTGAAGGTCGTTAGTGAGCTTTTTGAGGGGAGGTTTATGTAAATCCTCCACTCCTCTTTCTCCGCAAGTCTCAGCTTTCAGAAACCATTGGAATATTTTCGATAGCGTAATTGACGTAATTACGGTAATCCAAAGTTTTGCTTGTGCAACGTGTCGCCGGCGACACATTCGGTGTTAAAGGGTTAATGACCTTAAGCAGCGGCCGGTCAGTTCTCCCAGCCCTGGGCTCAGGTAGATTTCTGGAAATGGGTCCGCTGGGTCTGGATCAGTCTTTCGCTGGCTGTATTTGGTGAGTTGGGTCCTCTCCTCTCTCCAGAGAGTCAGACTTTGGGCACCTTTTATGGGTAAAAAGGGCCCAAGACTTAAAAACACCCTGATAAAATGGAGGCAGCCCACTCAACTTACATTTTTTAGAATCAGTTAAAAACAGAGCAGCATCCAGCTCCAGGTTACTCACGTGTCAGCTGGCCACGTTTCTACACACCAAATCAGCCGGACCCGTAAGATATTTCTGTAAAATCTGGATTTAAAAGTGGATGTTTGGCTGGCAAGGTGGACTAGGCCTTGTCCCCCCTCCTCTCTGGATAAAAACAGCACCCCTTGTGGCACCCAGTGTAGACCATCCCAAACTAAATCTACCCTTTCTTTCTGTATTTTAGCTAAAAGGTCTGAGGCAGGGTCTACACATGTCAGACGGTGCCAAAGTTGGGACGCCACAAGGTTGTTTAAAACCAAAACCCTGCCTTTAAAAGACATCTGAGGGAGCAGCCATTTCCATTTGGATATCCATCTCTTATCCAGATGAGGCTCTGGGGAAGAACTGGGAGACCGCCATGCCACTCCCCGACAGTAAGGGCTTCACTTTTCTTCCAATTCACCCTCGCTGCCGATGCCATGCTAAATCTTTTACAATATTGGTTAAAATATCTGCTTCCTTCTGGCTTCCAATGACAACAATGACATAATCCGCATAAGCTGATAAAACAATGCTGCTACTAAAACCAGGTAAAAGCAGACCCTGTAGGTTGGAGCGTATTTTTTACTGAGGAGAGGTTCAAGGGAGAACGCATAGAGTATTCCTGACAGAGCACAGCCCTGCCGGACGCCTCTACACACTCTAAAAGGAGCACACAGTCCACCATTGAACTTCAGTACACTCTCAACTTCACTGTACACCTTGATCTTAGCTATGAATCCAGGGCTGAACCCAAACTTCTCCATAACTTTCCAGAGGAAGTTGTGCTCAACCCGGTCGAAAGCCTTTTCCTGATCTAGAGAAATCAGACCAGTATTAATGCCCAATGAGCTGGAGACCTCCAAAATATCCCGAATTAGGTAAAGATTGTCCACCATGGATCTGCCATGCACACAGAAGGTCTGGTCCCGGTAGATAACCTGCTCCATAGCCCTCCCCAGCCTGGTGGCCAGGGCCTTGGACAGACGTTGGCTAAAATGTCCCAGAAGTCTCAAACTCAACTGTGAGGCCGTCGATACCAGGAGCTTGCCGTTTCTGCATGGCCTGTAAAGCGACTTGCAGCTCCTGTACAGTTAACGGCCCCTCGAGCTGTGAGTTGGTCTCCTCAGAGACCTGAGGTAGTCCACCACAGAACCCTCCGAGGAGTGTTTCATCTCCCTCATACTCACTGGAGTAGAGGGAGGAATACAAACTCACAGCTCACCTTCTGACCTGTCTTGGTTCCGTTATTTCCTGCCCTGTGTCTGAGAGAAGTGAGTGGATTACCCTCTTCTGTCTGTTCTTTTTCTCCTCTAGCCGCTAGAGGGAGCATCCATCTCGGTGGCGTTTTGAAACCGGGAAAAGTCCAGTGCACCCTGTACTTTAACGTCGAGCAGGTTGGCTAAAGCCATTTTCTTGACTTTGAGGATTTCAATATATTCTCGATCTCCTGTGGACTCACAATTTTTCACATTTTTTCTAGTTCCACTATATCACCCTTCAGGTCTTTCATAGATCGGTTGATGTCTTGTGTGACATTGAGGGTGTAATGTTGACAAACATTTTTATTTTAGTCTTACCATGCCACTGCCTAAGACTGCTAAATTCCCCCTTCCTCTGTCTAAAAACATTCCATAAATAAATAAGGACCTTTAAAAAATGTATACATTTTTTATCAGAAGTTAAAACCGAGTTAAAATGCCAATATGCATTTTTTGGCTTAACATTTCTAATAAAAACATTACATAAAAGCAAGGAGTGATCTGTAAAACCAGCTGGAATGATGCTGCACATTTTAACAATATTAATATGACAACAATAAATACGGTCTAACCTGGCTGAGGAAATCCTATTTTCTCTGAGGTGGGACCATGTGTATTGTCTAGCATCTGCGTGCATCCTCCACCACACATCCACCAGGCCATGAGAATGGACCAGCTGCTTCAGATCATTCTGGGATGCTCTGCTTGTTTGCGATCTAAAGATACATTTTCTGTGCAGTTAAAATCCCCTCCCAAGAATAACAAATCCTCCGAGACACAGCCATTTAAAACATCATTAACCTTTTGTAAAAACAGCTTCCTCTCTGCACCGATTGTTGGAGCGTACACATTTATAAAAACAGTTGTGAAAAGGTCAAACCTTGCTTTAACTAAAAGCAACCTCCCCTCAATAAAATGCTCGACCTCCAGTGAGACTGGAGTAATAGACTTGGAGAAGAGGAAGCCCATTCCTCCATTGAGAGAAGTCAGTGACATGCGGTGAGGTTTATGGCTGGGGAGGCACTGACTCTTTCAGAGTCAGATTTACAAATATATGAACCCAACTGAGTAGCTTATTCACCATTTTCTTGGCAGCATGAACATTGACTATTGGTTATTTTTCATATTTCATATCAGCATTCTTTATACACAGAGGTAAGGTACATATTTGGCCAAAAAAGAAGGTTACATTTATAGCGGCTCAGAGAGGTATTTGCTCTGCACCCTCCATAGCGTTTTTAGTCTGATGCTTTGATTCATTTTAATACAGACTGCACTATTAACAAAATAATATTTTATTTAAGGTCAAATTTAGTTTTTTATTTAAATATTGGATTGTTTTCTCTTAGTCAGATCACATTTTCAATATACATTTTCACTGTGGTTTTATGTCACATCAGCAAGACTAAATATATTACACACATACATTGCATACATTAACTGGACTATGAAAAGTCAGGACACATAATAAAAGTGTCTGTAAACATTATATTGGCGACATACAGAGAGATAGCAACAGGCACGCGCCAAATGCATGCACTCAACCAAGTTTGTAAGGGATTGCGCAATCCGAGGGGAGGCTTAACTCGTCGCTGCCAAAGGTCGCATCTCTCCTGTATCTTAACAGAAAATACGCGAATTCAATTTTTACTATAAAAATGATCAAAATGATTGGAATCACACGAGAAAATGCAGTTATAGCACAGACCAGTGGACAAATATAAATTTGTATTTATTTTATTGTTATTTGTTTTTTTACTTTTCATGATGACGGGGGAGGCTCTGCCTCCCCTGCCTCCCCTGACCGCACATCCCTCAGAGAAGTGTTGTGGCTTAAAATGACTTCCCCTTCCCACTCTCTCCTCCAGTCTATCTCATTAAAACTGTCGCTGTGCGATTCTTGTAAAAAAAAGTACACCAACATGTTTCATTTTAGCAGTTTCATATATTTGCGCTTTTTTAAAACATTCACATTTAAAACATCCAAACAAATATATTAATTAAAACACACATCATCAATGTTTATTAGTTTGTTTTACTTTGAACACAAGTTTCTTTAATCTAAAAACCTGCTGGTCAGTGAGGCCAGACTCCTCTCTTTGACTCATATGGAGTCTGGCTGAGGTATTCAAAACGGTTAAATCTGGAAAGTAACCATCCACCTGGTTGGTTTTTTGTTTGTAGGAGGAAAACCTTTAACATTTCAGCCGTATACATTTTTTCTTCTTCTGGCTGTTACTTAAATTAAAACCAGGGATATCGCTGCTGTCCGACACAGACTCTCGTCCATCTGTCACTGCCTTCCTACTGTCTGTCCCTCTTCCTCAACTTTACTGTTTTTCGCATGACTGGATGCATTCTTTGACTGTCTTCTGCGTTTTGTTACAAGCTTTTGCTGTACTGTCTCTAGTGCTGCTGCTGCCTCTTCCTCCTCCATCTCTGCTTCCTCTACCTGCTCACTCCATTTAACCCTTTCTTCATCTGCCATGTTTACTTGCACCTCTCCTGTCTCCTCTACCTGCTCTCCTTCCAAACTACCTTTCTCCTCTGCCTGCACCGTTTCTCCCTCCTTTCTCCCTCACTTCCTTCTACTTCACCTAGAATTTGCCCCCCCCCCCCATTATTATCCTCCACACCAGGGGTCACCAACCTTTTTGATACTGAGAGCTACTTCAAAGGTACTGAATAATACGAAGGGCTACTTGTTTAATACAAACTTCCTGAATAACATAGTTGCAACTTGAATTATATTATTAATAATAATAATCATAATACATATTCATATATGTGAAGAGACTGTCTGATCACATATTAATGTTAATTATTCTTCACAATAATTAACAATGATATATTTTAACATGCAACATTATTTATGTTCTCAATCTATTTCAACATTTGAAAGTCAGCTATCACATCTGATATTTTTGTAAATATCTTTGACAGTTTTGTATGAATGAACATTTGTAGCATTTTGTTCAAAATCACACCAGTTATATTTTTGTACAAAGTATCACTTCTATAAGAATTTTTAGGAAAGCATTACGTGTCACATCTTCAAATCATATCCTGTTTGTACAAACCACTAACTTTGTAACATCGGAGAGAGTGGAGATGACACTGGAACATTTCTTCTCGTCTTTGAACAGTGTTTTCAATAACATCATTGCACCTTTCATCCGCGCCAGTAATTTCACACAGCCGTGTCCAACCTTTTCCCCCACAGCTAAACCTATTTCCTCTACGCTACATGGAAAGCCGGCTGAAATTTTGATTCAGTGCTTCCTCGTGAGCTTGGCGAATTCCCCAATTACCATGGCGTCAGACGCCGACCGGCGAGACACCGGCAAGAGAAAAACCCCACAAACACCCCAACTATCACACCAAAACACACAAAAAGTAAACTAAATCAAACTATCACCATTAAATTTAGTTAAATCAATACCCAAAATGTACCACCTTCCTAACTTTTGCCAGAAACTCTGACAGCCTTCAGTGATTTGTGCGAGTTAGATTTAGTGAGCGCATGGAGGGTCATCTGTGCAACAACTCCAGCCAGTATCATGATTTTTCCATTTTCCATCTAACGTGAATGAACTTGTTAGAATTATTAACCCATTTTGATCAACAAGAATTACTCAGCGAGTCACTGGGTGAGTTAAACACAACTGAACTGAACTTGCTGTTGTGAGATAATTAAGATGTAAATGAATTCAAAAGTGTTTTCGAAAATAATGTTTGTCATTAGAGGAGTGTGCTAAAGCAGAAACGATGTTAACATCAGAGTGAGCAGCCAAGTGAAAGTGGTTTGGCCATGAGCTATTTGAGATAGTCATCTGTGTGTGAGTGTGTTATGTGGGTTTGTTGTGTGCACGCCTCAGGCTACTGCAGGTGATGTCTACACTAATGAGGCTGCAGTTGATGTAATCTTTGTATTTGTCAGTCAGTTTACAGACAGGCACCCAATCTGTCTGCCTATCTGCCCTTTTCTTTTTTGTTCAATATTCCATCATCATCTCCTTCCTCTCATCTTTCTTTCTCTTGTCTTTATGTCTCTTGCATTGGTCTAAAGCTATATTATTTTTAAGCTCAACAATATAGTGCTTAATTATGCAATTTTCACATGGGCCCATTGTGGTACTGATACTGGGAACATAAAGTAAAGCATACTGCCCTTCATTTAATTCCCTGCCAATACATTCCTCAGTGTAATACTTCTCAGCTTCAAGTAGGACTTTTCTCTTTTATGTCAAATATTAAACAAATCCTCTTGTTATCACATTTTATACATCAACTGTTTTCTTGTAACAGTTGTAAGTATTTGGACCCAGTTATCACCATAGAAGACTACAGCAGTCTATATGACTACTATCCTGCAGTCACATGTGTTTGTGACGGAGGCCTTTATTGCTGCAGCAATAGCAGTTTGGACAGAGAGGACATACTATATATAGTGTTATTATCATTAATATCACAAATATAATTGTACAAATGGTAAATGGACTGCCAACTTCTTTTTTTATTTGATTTTTTACAAATATGTTAAAACAAAAACATAAAAAGAAAAATGTTATGTAATAAAACAAAACAGAAATACACAGCAAACTCTTATGTGAGTGTGTATGAGTGTGTGTGTGTGTGTGTGTGTGTGTGTGTGTGTGTGTGTGTGTGTGTGTGTGTGTGTGTGTCTGATTGTCCATGTCTTAGGGCAAAGGTGAATCTATTTATACCAGAGACACAACCCAGAAATAGACCACACGACATAGCCATTAACAAGGGAGGTGTGTATGTGTATGTTTCTGAGTGCATGTGTGTGTGTGTGTACAACAGGAAGGATCTACACTTTTTGACCTAGGCACAAGCCAGGGTCAAAGATCACAAACTTTCTGTCTGCCTGTTTTAACACTCTGACCCCAAATGGCCTCTGTGGACCTATAAACACACACACACACACACACACACACACACACACACACACACACACACACACACACACACACACACACACACACACACACACACACAATTGAAAAACTGGTCCTCATTTGAGTCTATTAAGATCTATTAATAGTTGTATGTTGGCTGCTAGCAGAAATAAACTGAGCTCCTTCTCTCTAAGGGCCCTGCAGGACTGGATTTGTAGGCCAGAACGTATGAGGCACACTGCTCTTTACACAGAGGCCTGTATTCATAAAGAATCTAATTATTATATCTTCCTAATTTAGAAATGGTATTGTACTGCATGTTTTCAAAAAAATCACTTTCTTCTAACAAAACAATAATGAACAATGGTCACTGCTTCAGGTCAAATGAAGTACTCATCATCTCTACATCTACATCTACATCTCTGTACAATATTTCTATATCAACAATTGGTCAAATGATTGTTGTAATGCACAGAGAATAATAATCTGAGCATTCTAGCATTTTAGTGTCATGGCCACTTCTGTCCTGGTTTTGCGAGTGAGGGAAACGTGGATGCAATTTAATTTAAGAGACTTTGGATGCACCCTCTGTGTGTGTGTGCGTGTGTGTGTGTGTTTGGGTGTGTGTGTGTGTGTGTGTATGTGTGTGTGTGTGTGTGTGCGCGTGCGTGTGTGTTTCGTTCCCGTCTTGCTGCTCACCTGGGGTTATTATTACAGTTTTTTACAATTGCTAAAACACTAAACCCCATTTTCTGAACCAAATCATCAGTTGCCTAAACCATTTGTCGAATCAACCACTCTTAGCAGAACCCTAAACAAGTTCAAGTAGTTAGACACTATTTGCAAAACTCTAAACACATTCTCCTTTACTATAAAACACAATTCCCACTTTGATGTGTTGCAAAATGCTAAACACAGGCAGCAAAAGTTGAACACAACTACAACACAGTTTTCATTGTTTAAACACAACGACTCAAAACTGTTCACACTTGTTTCTAATGATGTGAAAAACCGATTTAACTCACTATATAAGCAAGTTCAGAGTGCACATGTGAATACCGACAATGGATGAAAATATTTTGAGAGGCAGAGGAGGAAGAGGAGGAAGAGGTGGTGGGCCAAGAGGAAGATATCAAGGCCAATGAAGAACCAGAAGCATAATTTCAGATGCAATCCAGGCAATGGTCACAGACCATGTTCTTGTTCATGGTTTGACAATGAGGGAAGCAGGACACAGAGTAGGATCTCTGTGGCCACCATTGTAAGAGCATTCAGACAAGAAAACAGGTACAGTTAGAGATTGTTTGAATTTGATTCTATGGAAAGGATGAAGCATGGTTCAATCTGACGAAGAGGAGGAGAGGCAGGAACATAATTGGCCAACGGGCCATTGTGGAAGTCCCTGGCCAGCGTGGTGGCAATGTCACCCTTTGTGCGGCCATAAGTAATTGGGGGGTTCTCCACCATCATGCAACCCTGGGGCCTTACAACACCGAGCATCTTCTCACATATCTGAGTGGTCTTCGGGATTTTCTGATTGATCGTGAGCAGTAGGTTCCTCATCAGGTTGGGCATCCTATTTATTTTGTAGTTTGGGACAATGTCAGCTTTCACCGTGCAGTCCGCATATGTGAATGGTTCAACATCAACCAGCGCTTCATAAATGTTTGCCTTCCACCATACAGCCCATACAGAGGAGTTTTTTTCTGCGTGGCGCTGGAAGGTCTGTGACCGGAACCCCTACACCAGTGTAAACCTCCTACAGGCAATGGCATTGGCCTGTGGTGACATAGGCATGGATGCTTGTCAAGCCTGGATCTGCCATGCCAGAGTTTCCCCCCGTTGCTTAGCAAGAGAAAACATTGCGTGTGATGTAGATGAAGTCCTCTGGCTGGACCCAGCACAAAGGCGTGACGCTGCTGAGGCAGAATGAATCGTACGTTGACATTTTTTGCAGTTGGTTTTGTAATGTGCTTTTCATTTACCTGTAATGTGCTTTTCATTTACGTATGAGGTTTTCTTTGTTATTTGTATAAGTTGGGATAATTGTAATTTTGTTTAGTTTTGCAAAAATGTGTTCATTTACAATAAAACTAAATCAAACTACATGCACTGGATGCAGTGTTTTAATTATTTTTATGTAGTGTCTAATGAATGCTCTGTAGGTTTTTCTATTTTGACTGGATAAGTGCATGATGTGAAAGCATTGTTTGATTTGTGCCAGAGGAGTCTGTGGTTTTGTGAATGTAGCTTGAATTTTGTCTTTAACATTTTGAGAGAATGGGTGAAGGTTTCAAGAAATGTGTTTTAGCAATTGTAAAAAACTGTATAATTATTTTTCATTTAGCAGACGCTCTTATCCAGAGCGACTTACAGTGAGCTACATAGACAGTCCTCTGGAGCAGTTTGGGGTTAAGTGCCTTGCTGTCCTCTATCCTTGATCAACTGACCCACAATTCGATCGAGACCTGCCATGTTGAGGTTGAATATCCCAATTCCTTAATGCGCAGAGGAGTCGAGGAGAGAGGAGAGAGGAGAGAGGAGAGAGGAGAGGAGGCTTCCAGAGGAGATGAATGAGGAGATCCTCCATGTTAACAAACATTTAAGTTTGTCGATAATGGTTTGACTGATCATAGTTCACTTATTGTTTTTTTTGTGTTTGTGTTGCATGCGTAAGTCACCGATTATTCTTATTATTTTTTTTAATTATTATTAAAATTTCAGGTATGAAAACAAATACAGGACTGGAAATAATACATTGAATCTCTTGAATTAAAAGAGATGGATGAATTAATTTCAATAAACATGTAACAAGTAAATTGTACAGGATTCCTGTTTGCCCGTCTCCCTGCTGTACACTACCTGCACAGACCAAAGACAGACAAAGTTAACAAAAAGCTGGTGAACATAATGGAGCATTTTTCAGCGCAAGGGCCTATTTTTCTCAAAAGTTGATGGAGACCAAAATGAAGTTAAAAGTAAGCGATTTAGGTTAAATAGGTGGAAACACAACTACTAACAAACATGACTCCAAATAAATGCTTATGTTGCTTGGTGTCTGTACGATGTGGGAATAAGCAACTTTTTGCTTACATGTTCACCATATCAACTTTCTGAGATGATAATATATCAATGTGTTAACAGATTTTGTACGCTGCCCCCAAATGGTGACAAAAATGATTTAATCCTGTTTTTGAATAATAGTTAATTCATGACCTGCACAACACTATGCTCTATCATCAGTCAAGAGAAGTTTGTTTAGGCTGTGTGAGGGCACGGTCACATATCTCATACTTCTTTTTTCTTTTAGTATGTACTGTAGATGCCCTTACAAAGTACAAACTGTTGCATGCAGTATGCATACTATTGGGACATACTATTTCTTCATAACATGGCGTCTTAAACTTTGACCCTCTTGCTCATATATCTGCTGCGTAAAGGATTGTGTGTCATAATTGCCAGAAAAGCATTGTGGCTTGCATACTGCAAAATGCGACCGGTGCAGTAGGACATCCTGGTATTTTTGCCGTACTGCATCTGATAAATGCATTTCATACTGAATCTTTTTTGGACAAACTAAATAGTATGGTAGTATGGTTATTGTAACACCCGTCTGTCCCAGCCATGTGCATCCCTTTATAGAGTCCTCTGCAAACATTCCTGTTATGTTGTGTGCTATAATTCAAGTTAGTAAAAATAAAAATAATGTGGCCCATATGGTAATTTCACTTGAGTAAATCAACACAGTTTTCTTACCTCTGCATATTCAGATGGAGAGACAAAAAGATAGACACAGGTAATTCCTGGCAGTTTGGGGTCCCCGGCTATTTAAGGTGAAGAGGATTTAGCTGTAGACAGATTACTGCTGAGAGGCCTATTATAGCTAAACTCTTCTGTGTGTGTGTGTGTGTGTGTGTGTGTGTGTGTGTGTGTGTGTGTGTGTGTGTGTGTGTGTGTGTGTGTGTGTGTGTGTGTGTGTGTGTGTGTGTGTGTGTAACATGTGGTTTCTGATGACAGCCATTTAAAGGTGTCAGACTGGAGCCACAGCAAATTATAAAAGGCGCGCACACACACACATACACTCCATTTCTCCCTCTCTTTCTGTCTCTTTGTTTCTGTAGTCTAAACAAGCCTCTTATCTTGCCCGTTATTAGATAATGGATGACAACAGGTCACATGACCCGCCCTAACGAGTAGGTTGCCAAGAGTGACATCTTAAAAAGCTGTTAAATAAAACAATAAACACATAGAAATAACATGTACCTGCTCAGTAGTAGCAGTTGAAGATAATGAATGTGGTATTATCCTTCAGTTCTAATGTAAAGTCTCTGTGGCCATTGTTTTAAAGTGCCATTAAAGAGCAAAGTCTCATTAAAGTCTGACTTCCATTGAACAAACTTGAAATGAAAGTAAGGGCAAGTGAGAGCAATTGTATTGTATTTTTAATAACAGCACTATATACATGTACATGCTTAAGGATTAACAATCACCCCAGTGAGAATAATATATAATATAATAATATTTCCTCAAAATGTAGTGAATGTTTAAGTCAACTACAATCAAATGTGCCACAGCTCTGCTTAGTTTCAAGGTCTACCTCTGGAATAAATGTGTTGTTTACATCATGGTAAGTCATATAATTGATGAGTATCCTATAAAGGTGAGCTAAAAGGAGAAAAAACTAAATAAATGCTTTCCCAAAACAGATTTGTGTCCCTTTATTTTGTTTGTTAGCTCACTGGAGGTTCCACACACATATTAAAGACACAGACGCATGCCCTCTGTGCCATGTCTGGCGCCAGTGATTACGCTGTTAGGCCAAATCAGTTTCCTGTGTTTGGTTTGACGGATGCCATCATCTTCATGGATCTAAAACAGGTAAGTGTGCCCACCCCCCACCACCACCTACACCCCAGCCGGACACACACATGCACACACTTAACAGTGTTAAAGTGTGCTCCCTTACCCCCTCAGAAGATATGGATTGGTAAAAGATGTTAAAATATACGTTATCATATTCTCAATTTAACAAAAAAAAAACATTGTAAATGTGCTTTCTCATTTGGAGAAATGTGTTCACTACCTATTTAAACACAAATGATAATATATTTTGCTGCTAAATTGATCATACTTTTAACAGTTGATTGATCCTACATGCACCCACTGATTTCTGTAAATAAAGATTTGTCTCGCTGGTAGGCAAGCAGAAACCAAGACATTCAATTTAAGCAAGACATTCAATTTAAAACTAAAAACATTTTCATATTTACAGAACATGGAAATAATAAGAATGTAAAAGGATGTTTTAAAGTATATCTTGCATAATATAATGCTCGTAAATGCACATATTAATGCAAAATGTAAAAAAGATGCACAGTTTGCCCCGATCAATGCAACAACACACTCTGTGAAGCCGGTTATGAGTGTTCCTTGAGACTGTGTCAGAAAGATGTTGTTTCGACTCTGAGCCATGGAGGCAGTTGTTCCTGATGGTGATGCTGTAAATATTCTAGTGTCAGCGTTTAAAAATTCTTTATTTGAAATGTATCCTTTATTTGACAGTAAAGACAGACAGGAAATGTGGGGAGAGCTCCCCAGAATCGTACTGGGGACATTGTGCTCACATAGTATATGTCTTACACCATGAGGCCATAAGGACGCCCAAAGGTGTCTACAACATGTTGACTAAAGAATGAATGAATGAATCTAAGCGAATTGCTCTCTCCACAAAACCGAAAACATCTTGTTTCTGTAGTTGGCATCAAACAAACTCTGTTTGTTGCGCCTCAAAGATCCAGCACCACATACAGTATATTAATAACTACCCCCGTCTATAGATATGAAAGAACAAAACTATCTGAGCATTTGTCGATGTCATGATTATTGTAGACAATAAAATTACCCCAAGCACAGTAAATGAATAACACGCATGTGCGTTATAGATGCATAATCTTTGATGTTGTAGCCAAGGATCAGACCAACACCACCCAAACATCACCTAAATAATGAATGTATAGCTGAGATACATATTCTAAATACAAAACAAAAACATATTGTAAAAAAAGGAGAAGATGGAACACTGAATTAACACATTGAGAAAGCAGGTGATCTTCAAATGACCATTTCAGGATTTCTATTAGTTTTGCCAAAACATAGATTTTTAGATTTGATCTATGAATAAGTAATATGTCACAAAACCACAAGTGATGCTTCGTCTGTGCAGTTTTCTGTAACAAATCATCTACATTTTAAAGTAAAAAACGTATTTACACTACATATACTAACGATGTATGCGTGTGTGTGTGTGTGTGTGTGTGTGTGTGTGTGTGTGTGTGTGTGTGTGTGCGTGTGCGTGCGTGTGCGTGTGCATGCGTGTGTGTGTGTGTGTCAGAGAGAGAGAGGGAGAGAGAGACAGCTGGACTGTGTCAGGACTGATGAGAAACATTCCTGTTAGTGTAGCATAACCTTCCTACTGCTCTGCTGATAATACTGGCACCTCTCTCTGACACACACACAAGCATATCTCCTGCGCTGCACCACTACTGCTAATACCATGGGAACCAGACTGTGAGCCTAACTGTGTGTTGAATTATTCCACCACAAACTCACACACACAAATACACTGGGCTAGGGTGTTTCAGTGACCTCATTGTGGAAAGAGTTAGTTAAGATAGCATTTCTTATCCATTGTGCTCACATACAAACAAACGCAAACGCAAACGCACACAAGCACACACACACACACACACACACACACACACACACATACACACACACACACACACACACACACACATTACTTAAAAAGTACATTCAGACGGATAACGGATTGTGTCCATTGTGTGTATGTGTGTGTAAGCCAACAATTTTTGTTATTATTTATTGAGTTTTAACTTTGCTACAGTTTATAGATTTGTCAATAATCAATGTTTAAATATTCTCGATATTGTAATCTCCGTAGTATTAAAAGGGCATTGCTCAAAAAATGCAGATAAACAATAGTCAAAAATCTTTTGATATGATGAAAATCTAAAACTAAATATAACAAAAACTATGATTTATTACAACTTTGTTTTTCATTGGTTCATCAGTAATGTTCATCAAAGTCCTCCCTGAGATGGCAGGATATGTTTACATCGCAGCAGTCACACCCTCTTACAACACGTGATAGCCCACCATGAACAATTAGGAAAACAAGTACCAGACCAGGAGCAGGTCAAATCAGTTAGTATGCTGGTAATATTCTTTATTTTATTATGTTACTGTCAACAAATCTCATGACAAGACCAACATCCACAATGTGTTGCTCTAGGAAGGTGCGCAAACACACAAACACACAAACACACTGTTATTACAGCCTTTGCTGAAATCATATACAATGTGTATATTTTATGCTTGAGGATTTATTTCGAGTTAGTATCGCTCTCGGCCATGGGTAAAATACTCTGGAAATCTAAATGCATGCTTTTGATTCCCCTGGTGAAAAACGTGGGATCATCAATGATAGATGTGTTGTGTTTACAGAAAGAGGATTTACCATTTGAAACGCATTGGAAAAGGACTTCCAACAAACGTGCATTTAACCACTGCAACTAAGAGAGGCAGCTGGTGAAACTGTAGACCACTTGCTGGGACCAAACCAGATTATTAAGAAGAACTAAGATTTTACCATTCACTGTAAAAACTCCTGATTACAGTGGTGGTGGGGAGAATAAACTCCAGAGTAATATAATGTGTAGTAAATATACAAAGCACAGTTAGATGCACAATATTCATGTCTAGCATCTGAAGAATAAAGTCCTATTTGTCCTCTTTTTCAACAGTCCTTTATATTGCAAATGTCCTAATCTTTTGTTCAATAACATGAAGTATACGCGTGAGCTGATGACTATGAACCATTCACAACATCTGAAGTTGTTGCTTGAAGAGACCAAACAAGCAAGTTATTTAATAAATGCATATTGATGTTTTGTAAAGATTAATGCAATATCTTAAATCACAACAAATGAGATCACAGAAAATGAATGTAAAAAGGTAGTTTTTACATTTTGTATTAATATACAAGCAATTGTCTGGATGACAGTGCTTTACCATTCTATTACATAGATTACAGGATTATGGGTAAATTAACGTTCACCATGTTTGATGATAATTCTAGTTCCACCCAAAGGTACTGAATTCTATGCTAATGCATGGTATAGCTCGAGCTGAGCTAATACTAGAAGGTATAGTTAAAACACTGCAGACCACTAGTAAAAGAATCAGCACCCGAATCATGACTTCCTGCCCAAACCAGCCATTTTAAAATAGCCAAGCTCCCGTCAGTAGTGACCCAGTAATTCACTTAACCAAGATTCTAGGTGCTGAGGTGCAGAGGTTTCTCTGTTCGGTTGCCAATGAAAAGATCCAGAGAAAGCTGTGTCGCTTTGAAGATGATGTCTGCAGTGAAAAACCAAGTCTAGAAATGCACCTGGTACCAAATCTGAGTAGACTGGAGCCCATGCAATGGAAATGTGGCATAAGACAGGTGACTCAGGCAAAGTCCAACTGAAATGAATGTCAACATAGTTAAGAATGATATAACTGTCATACCCATTAAGATGGCTCGTAGCATAGCTCATAAGTCATGCATTTCCCTTGTTTTGCCCACATGTAACATAATATGTTAAACAACAAGGCTCATGCCACTGCACTGTGGCAAAATCATGTTTAATTAGTTCATTTGACTTTGTTAACAATGATGTAAAACATGCTAGGGCAGTGGACATGTGGTATTATATATGCAATTTATGTCTCTTAATGAAAACATTTTATCTACAATAACCAGTTTATGTAATATCATTAAATTTGAAAAGACAAATAACACAATCTTCTTCTTACAAAAAAAAGCCAAAATCATAAGCAATAAAACAGACCTTTGCTCAATTCACTTCAGGGGTTTTGCTGTTACATCCTTTCTTGGTCTGGTATGACCAATAATGTATGGTCACTAATGTTAGCTAATGTTAACAAACTGCATTACCTTTTACCATGTTACGAATTATCAAGTAAAACAAGCAGTAAACACATCGTACCTTACAAGAAGACATGTTTATTGTTTCCTGCTTGCAGTCCTGTTCCAAGTGCTCTCGGTCAAGTTGCCTAATGATGGCATCTTTAACCTAACTGACTCAAATGAAGGGAAATTCAACGTATCAATATTCTGTAATTGACACTTGTGACCACTGCTAGAGACGGTTCCATAGCTTTGCTTTACAGTTTATTTTTATAATTGTGTCAAAACAATGAAAAGTGATCCACAGTTCAGTTTGACTTCTGTTGTGCTGACTGTGTAAAGAGTTTTGAAAAAGCAAACTACTCACTACTGCTAGTTACCAAGTTACCAGTACTGCTAAATTCCAAAAGTAAGTAATTTATTCAAGTTAGCAGAGGAATGGACTGTGAACACAACTAATAACTTACAAGCACATCTGATGATGTATGACCATGCAGTGTGTCTGAGGGCAGGACATAATTGGTCACAATTGGCCGTGTTAACAGAAGGGAACCTGGGCAAGGATGCTTGTATTTGTTGCTGACCGAGCAATTCAGATTTTTGGGGGGCACACCAACACCTGGATCATTCTTTTACATCCAGTTTTAGAATTGTACAGGTTATGTAGGGCTCTGGGTAATATTATTTTGCTATGATACAGGTAATATGGGGTTGTGGTTGAGTGTTTGACCATGCCACATGTTCCAAAAGGCTCTGGATGTGTTTACCATGCTGCAGGTTATATGAGGCTTCGGATGCCAACTGCTTTGTCTAATGGAAGGAAACTGGCACTGAGACAAATATACACTTAAACACTTTTAGCTTTGCCACTAGGCACTGTGTGTGTGTGTGTGTGTGTGTGTGTGTGTGTGTGTGTGTGTGTGTGTGTGTGTGTGTGTGTGTGTGTGTGAGAGAGAGACAGAGAGAGAGAGAGAGAGAGAGAGAGCGAGAGAGAGAGAGAGAGAGAGAAAGTAAAAGAGAGAGAGAGAAAGAGAGAGAGCTTTCTTACTTTGGCACTAGCATTTGGCACAAAGTCTTTCTACACACACACACACTTACACAATGTTCCTCCATATTAAGCCTTATTGTTAACGTGTAAATATTACGGTTGGCTGGCCGCCTTAAGTTATAACCTGTCCATATTTAGCTCTATCATGTTCATAACTCATACACTATATTTATATAACTATCAAACATTTAGCTAGGCATCAATGGTAACACTCTTATTAAAAAAATTAATTCTGGCTGGTGCCTTGGTGGGTTGCAGTGTCCATGATATTCATGCTATATGTAATTTTTTGTCTCACTGCATCTCAGCTATGGGCAGGGTCTAACTACCTGTTAAGCTTCAACAATATAAATGGGGTTACAATGTAAAAACTACCTTTTCAAGAACATATACATATGGTCTCTCTGCCAGTATGTGTACATTATGTGGTCATGAATGAAAGGACCCCATTGTGTGTTCATATATTTATTTTAAGGTCCAGGCTGTGCTTTTAAACCTCACATTTTGGTAATTTAGTTATGTCATTGATGTTTTATATTTGATGCATGACAATGTTGCAGTTGTAGGATCCGCCATGTATACAGGAATTATGCTTTTCCTTCTGCTCTATTTAACACATCTGCACTCCAACAAATACTGTACATACAGTTATAGATAGTGACAACCATGTTTGATGTAATCTCTAATAAAGCCAGTGGCGGCCCGAATCTGCATCAAGACTCTGGTGCTGGCCTAACGTGCTGTGAATGGATCAGCCTCTTCCTACACCCAGCTCGTTCACTTCGCTCTGCATCGGCCAATCGGCTTGCTACTCCCTCACTGCGAGTGGGACCCAGATTCCCCTCAAACAAAACCGCCTGTTTGCTAACGTGACTCCAAAATGGTGGAACGACCTCCCCATTGATGTCAGGTCAGGTCAGCAGAAAGTCTTCACATCTTCCGTCGCAGACTGAAAACTCACCTGTTTCGACTGCACCTTGATCAATAAATGTTTTGTGGCTCTTACTTTACATCAACTTACTTTAATTGGTTGGCATATTTGAAGCTAATGGTTGAGTTTTTATTCTATAATTTCTGTATGTTGTACTTACATTGGTTTGTTTTATTTTAAGCTATTGTTCTGCACTTTAAATGATGTCACCTATTTGAAGCTAATGTACTTGCAAGATTCTTGCTGTTCGGAGTTGTATCCTCGTGTTTGCAGTTATTGTGAGTCGCTCTAGACAAAAGCATCAGCTAAATGTAATGTAATGTAATATTAACAGATATCTGCATATGAATGCAGAATCTGTAGGCAACAGGAAATGATTCTGAGTTTCCTTTCGTAGTCCAAGTAGTATTGACCAATCACGTTTGAGCAGCTTTAGTTGAATGAAGGCAAGCGGTCAATGTAGAGGGCAAAAGAGGCGGTTCGCATTGGTCGAAATGCAATCTTATAACCCATCGGCTATTTTGTGACGACACAAAACATTCCGGTCGTAGACATTGTCTCGAAATTTCAACTCAATTATTGTGTATTAAGTTGCTAATCAGACTCTAAACACTGATCGGCGCATGAAAGAGGAAGTCTGAGCATGGATATCTCTGCAAACCTCAGAAATATAGCCCCTTGCCCGGAAGGCTAAATTGTGGCCGAATTTCTGAAAAGGATAAAAATTACCTGTAATTCACCGTGTAATTCAACCGGCTGTCACAATCATACAGAAAATGCATTTATAGCACAGTCCAGCGGACAAATATATTTATATTTATTTTATTGTTGTTTGTTTTTTTACTTTTCATGATGACGAGCCTCCCCCGACCGCACGTCCTTGCATAAACCATCCAATAAAAGGTTTTTACATCAAACGTGCTTGTGTCCTTCTTAGATAAATTAATATACGCGTCTGTGCATAATATGAACAAAATGCATATGGGTCATGAGCTACACAAACGTAACGGAGACTGAGACCAGACGGCTACTGGGATCACCTTCGTTACAATCCTGATGAAAGATAACGCCAAGATTCCTTACGGTGGTGCTGGAGGCCAAATTGATGCCATTCAGAGTTACTATGTCATAAGAAAATGAGTTTCAGAGGCGTTTGGGGCCAAGTGTGATAACTTCCGTTTTTTATGTGTTTAACATTAAATAGTTGCAGATCATCCAAGTTTTTATGTCCTTAAGGCATGCTTGAAGTTTAGCTAATAAATTGGTTTCATCTGCCTTGATTGATAGATATAATTGGGTATCATCCGAATAACAATAAAAGTTGGTTATGTGTGGTTCCTTATAATATTGCCTAAAGGAAGCATATATGGTGAATAGAATAGGTCCAAGTACAGAACCTTGCGGGACTCTATGACTGACTTTTGCTTGCATGGAGGATTCATCATTAACACAAAGAAAGATTGCTAAGATAAATAGGACTTGAACCAGCTTAGTCCATCCCCGGAGTTTCTATGTCTCTCATGTGGCAGGTTGCCACTGATAAAGTTTACGTCAGGATCATGAATCGTGGCTGCGCCTGCTGCCCTGGTCCTGCTGGACACAGGGAAGCCATTTTGACATTTTCCTGGATTCATCCAAACTTTCTCTTTTTTCAACACAACATCATTTCTGTCAAATGTTGTATTTGTACTATGTTGTTTATCCTGTACATACGACATCTATTGCACGTCTGTCCGTCCTGGGAGAGGGATCCCTCCTCAGTTGCTCTCCCTGAGGTTTCTAACATTTTTCCCCCTTTAATTATGGGGTTTCTTTTAGGAAGTTTTTCCTTGTGCGATGCGAGGGTCTAAGGACAGAGGGTGTCGTTTCCTGTACAGTCTGTAAAGCACACTGAAACAAATTTGATTTGATTTAGTGCAGTTCCTTTTATGCCAATATAATGTTTCAGTCTCTGTAGTAGAATGTCATGATCAACAGTGTTGAAAGCAGCACTGAGGTCTAACAAGACAAGAACAGAGACAAGTCCTTTGTCTGATGCCAATAGAAGGTCATTGGTAACGTTCACCAATGCCGTCTCTGTGCTATGATGAATTCTAAATCCAGATTCAAAAACCTAAAATAAACTATTATAATATAAAAAATCACACAAATGTTTTGCGACTGCTTCCCCGAGGATATCAGAGAGAAAGGGAAGGTTAGATATTGGCCTATAGTTGGCTAAAACCTCTTAAAAAGGGGTTTTATTACAGCTACTTTAAAGGATTGTGATACGTAGCCAGATAATAGAGACAGGTTGATCATATTTAATAACTAGGTGTTAATTAAAGGTAAAACTTATTTAAACAGCTTGGTTGGTTGGTTGAAGATAAGTCGGTACTGGTTGAGGGCAGGAGGTGATTAATTTAGTCTCTAATAATTATAATTGTATCGTTTAAAAAAAGAATAAAAAATGTTCCTATTATTTGGAGGCGCCTTTCAAGACACCCAAGGATATCTTAGAAAATACAAGAGATATAAACAGCAAACCAATGGAAGGGAGAGCAGACAAACAAAACCAGAGATATAGTTGAGACACGAAACACAGCGCAATCCATATGAAAAGTTTGATGATCCCCATGGTGGTGTAGAGGGTTAGAAACAATGTAATCCAGCAGGTTCATAATCCAGGTGAGGTCGAGGAGGCTACGAAACCAGCCGGGCAGAGGGGTCAAGTGCGTTAGCTGTAGCCACAGACTGCAGGCTACACCCAGGCGGGGAGACCCGGGCCCAGCAGCAGGTTAGCCGGTGGGCACGGACAATGCACTGTCACGGGGCATCCTCCGTGTTAGTGATAAATCACAGGAACAACCTCAAGCCACGGAGAGCAGGCAGGATAGTCAGCAAGACAGACTCGGTCAGGCGTGTTCTTTATGACATATCTTCATGTCTAGTCCAGCTTTAGATGACAAAGATCTGATGTTTAAGAGTCCACATTAAAATGTTCTATTTAGTTGCACTTTTGCAGCGGTGGTGTTAATTTTTATTGGGGTATATTGTATAATTCCTCTTCTGTTTACTATTATTTTAAAGACTTCATAACATGCCTTTTCCAGAACAGTGTCCAAAACACAGGCCCAGAATTTTAAGCTAATAGCTCCGTTATTTATTCAAGCAGGCTGCTCACCAGCTGCTAACAGCTAATGTTACTAGCTCTCCTCCTGACGACTTCAACACAGATTTACTGTTCACAATGTAGCTGCTAAGCCAGGGGTCGGAAACCTATGGCTCTTTCGATGACGGCATATGGCTTGCAGAAAATTGTGAGCCCTGTTTTGATCAGATCGAAGGGCGGGGCTTTACTCCCCACACAAATACACGTGCGCACATACCTACAGTCAGAGACAGAGCGGGGGAAAGGAGAGGAGTGAACTAAAGAAAATATCCACGCACGCACAGCCGGCCATCGTGTACTATTTTGATATCAATATAAAAAATAATAATATTGCAGTTATTGTGAATTCCTGTATATCACGACACCCATATTTTGAAAGGTGTTATATAAAAAATATATTATTGATATTATTATATAATAATAAGAAAAAATATTATTATTAGTAATAAGAAAAAAAAATGTATGTTCTAATTTGTCTAATTTGCCCCCCCCCTGGTAGCTCACACGGTAGAGTGGTCAACCCATGTATAAAGGCTGAGTCCTTGCAACAGCGAGTCTGACCCGTGGCCATCTGCTGTATGTCGTCCCCCTTCTCTATCCCCCTTTCCTAATCTTCATTATCATTAAAGGCATAAAAAGCCCCCCCAAAAAAAAAGTTATAATAATTTGTCTGTTTTTAGTGACAGAAAGAATAGCCCACGTCTATGATTGTTGTTGAGCAATCTTTTGTCCCTGAATATGTCACGGGCACACTTTCTCAGGTTCTCCTGCATTCCTTTCACCAAGTGCTGTGCCGGAACGATATCCATGCCACTTGTTTGCAAGTATTTACAGAGAGGGGACGCCTGCTTGAAAATCCTAGAAAATCCTTTCCTCAGGGCTTCTTCTTTGGTAAACCAGTAGGCGGCCCAGTTTTACAGGCAGACATCATATTTGCTTCACAACAATATAAGCTCAAGAAGGTTTCAATGGGGGGGCTGTGGCTCAGGAAGTAGAGTAGTCGTCCACTAATTGGGAGATTCCTCCAGTCTGCAGTCTGCATGTTGAAGTGTCCTTGGACAAGATGCTGAACTCCAAATTGCTCCTGAAGGCACAGCCGTTGGTGTGTTTGCAGTTTGGCACCTTTTATGGCAGCCATGCCAATAATGGGCATTCGGCACAATGGGCAGTCCCCAATTCTGACAGCTGTGTTCAGTGAGTGGGCGAGAACGTTCAGTCGACCACATAGCAGCCAAACTGAAAAATTAATGAGCTACACACGTGCATGCCACAATTCCTGACACCCAATCTCTGATTACTTATGCTTGCCATTTTGTTTTAAACTATTTTGATAAATTATAAAGGAAAAGTTCAACATTTTGGGAAATACAGTTATTCACTTTCTGGCCAAGAGTTAGATGAGAAAATTGATAGCCCTGTCACATCAGTCTACAGACAGTAGCCAGTTACCTTAGCTTCGCATAAATACTGCAAACATGGGAAATTAGTTAGCCTGGCTCTGTCCAAAGGTAACAAAATCCCCCTACCTGCACCACTAGAGCTCGACAATTATCATGTTATATTTCTATTGTTTAATCTGTACAATAACAACAATTCACCATTTTTTGGGAGGGGTTATGTGCAGGATTATTTCTTGACGTGAAGCTGTTGTCAGGCAATCCAGCAAATCACTGTTACTGCTGTTTCTATACTGACATATTTTGGCACAACACAGCAAATAATAAAATGTAATAAAATCTGAAATAATTGATTTAACTTGCCAACACAATACGTCGATCTCTCCAAAGAGATCAATGAAGTTTTGTCTCAGTGCCAAGAAGTTTCATCTAGCAAGGCGGAGTCCTTACCACATGTTGCATGTCATCCCCTCTCTATCGCTCCCTGCCTTTCATGTTTCAGGATCACTGTCAAATAAAGCAGAAATGCCGAAAAAATATCTTTAAAAAAAAGAATTGTCATTCCATAATATACTGCTCTTTTATTCATACAAATAATAATAATAATAATAATAATAATAATAATAATATCAATAACAATACTAACAATAATAATAGTCATAATAATAACAACAATAATAATAATAATAGTGATCAAATTATATAAACCCAAATACCATTGACACATTAACTAGTTCCGAAACCCTTCACTTTTCCTGCTTGTTTTAAAGATGTAGTATTCATTCATTAAGAATGCTGCAGTGGGTAAACAGACAAATAAGAGCGAAGCATCAGGAGCGAGAAGCAGTGCTGACCAGATGCCTCAGTGACGATGTCCAGACGAGGTTCTGGACCATCGTTAATTAATTTACTGTGTACCAAAGGCCTGTGTGTGTGTATGTGTATGTATGTGTGTGTTTGTTGTGTCCTGGTGGGCCCCTGGCTCTGACCCTGTGTCTCTGGCCCAGGAAACAAAAGGTTAACTGAATTTGGTCAAGAAGTAACTAATATATCCTCTCTCTCTCTCTGTTTGTGTGTGAGTTCATGAAGCAGACCTTCTAGCTACAGATGTACTGATGACAGATGTGTAAGGTGTGACTGTCTTTGCCTGTCGGGTTCATGTAGCGTGGCATCAGATCAGTGTTATCATCCATAATTGTTTCTTTAATGTAAATATGAGCATCTATTATTCAGTTGCATGACATTGCAGTTATCAACAGACTTTTTCCAATTATTTAAGAAGACAAGGAGAAGGTAAATATAGAAAGAGAAGAACATTCTGCAGCTGATGATCACCTTCTGCAATAAGAACTAAAAAGAAATTACTAAAATAATTTAAATTATAATTTTTTCAGTGCTGGATTTAAGTGTCTCTGTGTTAAACGTTATCTTCTTTGCTCATTGACACTTGTTTACTTTGACATTGTGGTTAGAAATATGTATTGAATTATATTATATTGCATGTGCTGTAATAAATGTGATATAAAGAAGCTTTATAAGTGTGCTGAGAGTTTGTGTTAATGTTGCCGTTAAGATTGATACTTAAATGTTAGAGATCTGCATGATAAACAGCTAATAGCTCAAGCAAACAACATACTATGATATAAATGTATTAGAGTGCTTTCCATAATAATTAAAGTATAAAAATTAGTAATGCTGTGTAAAATACGGGAGGGCAGCCTGTATGTTGCCTGAGAGGCAGAGCTATAAAAGCTTCAGGTTGAGTTTCGCTTAGGTTGTTTTAGCAATGATCAAGGTGTATTTTATTTTCTGACCTATATAAGGCTGCCAGGTTTATCCAGGATTTTAGGGGTTTTTAACTTTTACCGCAAATCCATTTGACTTTGACTTTGGCTCATTGCTTCAGAGAGAGAGAGAAAACTTTATTTGATCTAATGAGAAGACGTACATTTGTCCACTGAGGTTATTCTAATTGAAAATATTAATGCGGGAAGAACTGGTGTGATTTTCCTACATGTTCATGAAGTGATGCTGCGTTTAGTGTCTCAAGCTGAAAAGGAAAAACCTTTTGTACCATAGGATTTATTGTGTGACCGGTTCAGGTAAGTACCCCATTAAACCAGAACAGTGCTACTAACCTGCCTCCTAAACATTCTGTGTGTGTGTGTGTGTGTGTGTGTGTGTGTGTGTGTGTGTGTGTGTGTGTGTGTGTGTGTGTGTGTGTGTGTGTGTGTGTGTGTGTGTGTGTGTGTCTGTGAGAGAGAGAGAGTGCATGTATATGTCTCAAGTTATAAAACCACTGTGGTGGCCTCAGTCATGTGTTTTTGCTTGTATGTATAGTGTGTGTGTCAGGAAACTTCAAAAAGAAACATAATCCTGGTATTTTGAGATCTCTCTCTGTTTCTTTAAGATGTATTTAAACTTAAGTTTTGAGGTGAGCTGCTTCATTAACACAAACCTTAACACAGAATGTTTTCAAGTCTGAGGCCCCAACATAAAACCCCTGTTTGATTAGACTTCTACGTTTAGTTGATTTACTATGGAACTGTATGTTGAGGGTAGAGACACATGACACTCTGACATTACCTTTAGCTTGTGTTCAGCTTGTTGGTTTAATAGGGCAGTGATAACTACCTACAGTATCTCTGGGGGTAGAATCAGACATATTCCAATAAGTGAATGGGGGAATCGTCCCTCCCCACTCAAGCTCCGTTTTTTCCCTGTGATGTCTCAGAAGTGCTCAGAGGTAGAGTTTTACAGGAACTGCATGGAGCAGCTGTTATGCTCCGGAAATTGCCTTGCGACCTGCGCTGTAGAGAAGAGAAGTGGCTTCAGGTTAATTGTTGTGAACCTTTTCAAAAGTAGAAGAGATTTTTGATTCCTCTACTGGTTTTGTTTGGCACACCCTATTATGCAAGTTTAAATGCAACTGTGTTTTTCTCATGTTTTCCATTAAGGGAAAGGTTGATTCCATGTCAGATATCTGAGAGCCTGAGATGACACACAATCATTCCCCAGGTAGCAAAATGCTCAGCCCAACAGTGGCCTGAAGCCTGGTAGCCAGACTCATTACAGACTTGTGATGAATGATGTATCAGCATCAACCCAAATAAACATACTGATTCTAATTACCACTGGTACAAACTTCGCCCAGGTGCTGCTAAGTGGAGTGAATTGTCAGCCAAAACATGTCCTGGTCTGTGTCCCAAAAACCATGCCAATTCTAGCAGCCATTTCTGGGCCACATATAGCTCACATTGGGTTGTTAGGTGCCGCAACACAACCATGTAAGTGTTCCCATAGTCATCCACAATGGTAAATGGTGAAATATACATGTATTTATACAGTGCTTTTCTAGTCTTCCGACCACTCAAAGCTGTGTGCGTGGTTCTGTCTCTGACTGTAGGTGTGTGTGGGAGCGAAACAGAGGGGGGGAGGGAATGTGAACGTGCAAGACAAGAAAAAAAACTTGAATTTCACGGGGTGCGGGGTTCCGTTGGGGGAATATATATATATACTTTTTCTTTTTTTAACGGTGCGCGATCTACCCGCACTACCACGACTGATTGACCTTTTGGGCACCCCTGCTCTAATTCATAGGTCTTCAACAGGGGGTCCACGACCCCCAGGGGGTCCGCGGATGTACTGCAGGGGGTTCGCAAAATTGTTTGTAGATAAAGCAAATTGTATAAAAAAATATTTTAAAATGTGAATGCGCAAAGCATTAACATTCCCTCCTCCACTATGTTTCGCAAAGGGCGGGACTTCGCTCCCGACACACACACCAGTCAGAGACAGAGCGGAGGAAAGGAGAGTGGTGAACTAAAAGAAATTCAAGTTTATTGAAGGTTTGCACCCAGGATAATATTTATTTTTACTGTTTGTTTCTCTAACCTCTGCAACATGGGGACCACACATTATCTTCAGAGTGCATGGTCCTTTGCTGTGACTAACTAACTCTTAAGAGTATTGTTCAAAACATTTACTTTTGTAGTCGAACACATAGCATTTCCCCCCTGACGTTTCCAAGTGGTATTATTGGTAATGCTTTTTCTTTTTTCCTCAGAGCTAAAACAAACATACAAACTGCGCAACAGAGACGTAATAACATATATTATGTCCTTTGATTTTCATATGAACAAACAGATCCATACAACATTAGCAACATGGCTACCGCTAGCAGAATAAAATAAATATTCTACAGCCATTACATTGTGAAATCAACAGATACTTCATAATAAGTTAAAGCAAACATGTTGTCTGTTGCCACTATAAATAAGATAGAGTATTCTCCTTTCTGACACCTGAGTAATCATGATAGCAGTAACAGTTCTAGGAGAAACAGAACCAGCAACAGTGTTGCATCAGGGAAGGTTACAGATAACAGCAGTTAGAAGTGTAACTGTACTTACAGTAGAAGTAATGGCAGTAACTGTTTCTGTATATTAGGAACTGCAGTAGTAGGGGTGGAAATAGCAGCAGCAGTATTTTCAGTTGTCGAACATCATCTACTGGATTCAAGAAGGAGTTTACTCTGTCCCCTGCTGGTCAGAGAGGACACTGCACAGCAGCATCGGAAGGCCTCCTCACATGAAGCCAGCGGTAAAGATGATCTATCTTCCTTCATCTCATTACCTCCTTGAACTCTGCATGAGCCAAGTCTAAATGCCCTTCAATGTTCTAGCAGCACATTTAATCATATTAGTTTACATTTTCTACATTTGGGATACAATTAAAAGAAGAACACAGTTGGTTTGCGAAAGGAAAAAATAGCAATCAGATCATGTGGTTCTGTCTGAAACAGCTTTATTTGTGCAGTGCTAGAGTAGTAAATAATAAGTAATTAATTACCATACTAGCACCAAATAAATAATACAGTATAGAGGTGTATTAAAAAGAAAAGTGTTTATTTTGAGCTTACTATTAACATTGTCACTCTGTAACTAACAACATGCATGTGATTTAGAAGAAACTCTCTCAGTGGACTTGCAGTTAAAAGGCTTTGTGTGTGTGTGTGTGTGTGTGTGTGTGTGTGTGTGTGTGTGTGTGTGTGTGTGTGTGTGTGTGTGTGTGTGTGTGTGTGTGTGTGTGTGTGTGTGTAAATGTGATCAGGAATTCATTAGTTGAGAGGAAGCTCTATGCCACAGTCTGCTTTCTGTCAGTCTGTCGCACGCAGATTTTTTCCCAAGGCCGAGAGGATATCCCTTACACACACACACAAGCACGCACACACACATACAAAAACATGAATGCTGATACAACCACACATGGAAACAGAGAAATGAGGGAAAGAGTCAGCACATGCAGTTTAAAGACTAACATATAACGAAAATGTACAGCGGCTTACATCTTATTACACACAAGTGAGAATATAATGAGAGATCCATAATTCCAATTTGTTGTAATAAGAATCGGCTATAAATGACAATACTCATACTCACTGTTATTGATTAGTGTGTACATCTGTACAATCTAAGGCAATACATTTTTTTGTTAAACAATTATAACTAAAACCTTCAATGCAAAATGTCCTTTTTGTCTAAAGTTGACCCCAGAAAACTGAACAAAAACTTGAAATATGATTACATTAATTAGAAATGTCATCATTTTGTCATCATTTTTATGACATTTGTATGATTTTATTTTATTCATACGTGAAACCAGAGACAGTTGTCATCTCTGGTTTCATGATAATGGCCATAAGAATCCTGCAACGTTCTTTACAAATGTCAACCAGAAGTGATGTGTCTGCAGATATTTGCAAGTAGAAGAAACATTATTAGTTGGTGATATGTCTGGATTTACTTTTGTGTTGGAGTGTGGGGAATATTTGTTAAATACAATAACTTAATAACTTGAATACAGTCACCTATGTATCACCACTGTTAGCTGTAAACCTTGTATCTACATTTTTGGTAATGAAGAAAACTAGTTTCAGCTGCATGTGTTATTATAACTTATTAGAAGTGTTTTAATTGTGCAGAATTGTAAAATTATTAACTTGTGGGGGAACATGCAATCCTTCACCAGCAAAAAGTGGAGGTACGAGGTTTCCCCCGTCAACGACTACAATCCCTAGAATCCTCCTGTATGTTCGTACACAAGAAAGTGTCCTTGGTGCCGGTGTTTAGTGCTTGTGTGTGTGAGTGTGTGCCGTGGTCTGTCAGTCTGGTTCCAGGCCGCTCTGCACTGGCTCCACTCTGACACCCCAGGACTGGACTGAAGGTAAGTCTCACACCAACCAAGCTGCCTGCAGCTCCAACATATGCAAGAACATGCTGTCATCCTTTCTGTGGAAGAAACAGATATTCAAAGTAAGACTTCCTATCATTCTGTTAAACTATTGATGCTACTGTGCAATTTAAACTGACACTATGTTGATTTTATTTTGCATATAAGGAATTATTATCTGCAGTGAAAAATTAGTACAAGTCTCCCAAAAAATAGTCTGGAAATATTGGAGAACCTCAAAAAGGGTAAAAAAAAAATAAAGAAAACGCTCTAGTAAATGTAGCTTGTCATTATTATCCAGCTCTGCTTTTATTTCCAAACTGCTTAATTTCTAGACGGTTAACTTGAACATCAGCATTGTTTGAGTATAGACAGAATGAAGTTTTCACCTGACTATCATGTTAATATGTTCTGCTCCTGTCAGTAGCAGCAGTAGCATGCTGCGCCAATGTTCTTATTAAGATTCTGATCCATTCATTTCAACACACAGAGAGGATGGAGCGAAGGAGACTAAGGAAGAGGCTGAGTGCGCGTGACGAATAACAGCTAAAAGTGGCTTAATAACTAAATAGCTCCGATTAAGTTTTTAAACGGGGCTCGTGAACGCGCCCTGTTATGGAGATTATATTGCCTACGTGAGCGCGCAAATCCTGTTTATCTGCCTGAGGAAATTCAGCAGAAATATGCAGGCTGGGTTTATGGATCATCTAAAAGCTGGACACACTGTCTGTTTATTTAGGAGGGAATTTTAATGACTGTAGCCGATACGGGCCAGAAGCACACGCACTTCTAGCGCGCGAACAGCGGTCACAGATATGTGTTATGCTGATTTAGATATGGGCGCAAAGGCCTATATAACAATATATTAAATATTAATGCCCCTACAATCTAACTTTGCTTTGAAAAAACTATTTTCTTGTAGCCTATTCATTTACTGTGTTTAGTTGAAGGCGATTAAACGGTGACTTACAAAGTTAATAACCAGAGCGTCTCAACTCCAGCCAGGAATGTTTGCTCATGGTGGTTGTACAATTATGTTTCCGAGTTTATTCTACAAACCTTTTAATGCCAACATAAAACGCTGTAAATTAACCACATCAACATACGGGCGACTTTACCGTGTCTGTTGTTTGTCTGTTGGAGGAATTCAAATGATGCGAAATAATAAGCTTTAGCCTACGGATTTCTCGAAGTCAGAAAAATATATTTGGTGCTTCAGCGCTTTTTGTGAATAATGTTTTAGATGTGATATATTATTTACTATTAAACATGCTATATTACTATGTAGCCTAACAAAAATCCAGACAACTGGATATATAAATGGGCCTGTCCGAAAATATAAAAATGTTTTATACATACATTTACTTTATTATAATTAATTATTTTGATGTGTCTGTATCATTGTTATCTTTATTGTATGTGCTGTTTTACATAAATGTGTTATTACTATTGTTCGTTTGTTGTTAACCTGCTTTGATTATCCATGTTTATATAATGCTCTAAAACCACTTTTACATTTAAAAATACGAAGGGAAAAGACATTGACATTGTTTCCTTGTGATATTATCGACCTTATTTGCACTTCTTTGATCATATTCTTGAATTTTCTTTTAGGTATAGCGCGTAATAATTTCGTAATAATAAATCAAACTAAAAAGGAAAGAATCATATTGCTGTTTTGACCGCCGTTTGTAAACAACGGTTAAAATGTTCCAAATGAAAATGTGTGCTATTAAAGAAGAGAGAAGAGACAGAAGAAGTCAGAGCAGAAGATATATTCACTTCCACCGTAATCAAATGTTTTCAGGGATGATCATTCTAAAGCTTTGAAATGGAATCTGCGCGGTGATAACGTCAGTCCGCGAGGCTGAATGATAATTAGAGCATGTTCGCTTGAAATATGAAAGTGACAGCAAGTTTATGTCCCGGTGTTGATTTCCACATAATACCGTGTTGATGTTAATGGCGCCTGTGATTAAAGCGGGTTAAGTGGTTGACCTTTAGTGTGTGTGTGTGTGTGTGTGTGTGTGTGTGTGGGTGTGTGTGTGTGTGCGCGCGCGTGTGCGAGGTTTACCTGCGGATGATTGTAAAGATGATTAATGTGAAGGCCTATGTTGAAGCCCGGTACAAATGAACAGTGGGAAAAAAAATACACAATCAGAGACACACTCGCACGCATGCGCGCGCGGTGGTGCAAGTAAGCTGTGATGTGTGAAGAACGGACGGTCTCGCGCACACTTAGAGCAAATTAGTCGCAAGAGCTGATCACCGATAGGGCGGAAACACGCGATCCATCACCGTTGGAGTGTGTATGACTGTGTGCAGGTTACGTTCACCTTGGCTCTTTTGACACTATTTCGTTTGTTCTCAAAAGAGTTCAAGATGTTGGTGATGTAAAAGACTTTCCTATTTTTTGATTTAAGGAACTGTTTTGAAGAGGCACTGAAAAGCAAACCTGAAGGAGTAAAGCAGGGCTTCCCAAACTGTCAAGGACCCCATAAATCCACAGTAGACCCCAAACACACAGATTTTCATGTGAGAATAGTTTAGTTGTTACAAAGCTCATACAGATACTGATCCCACTACACATTGTTATTAAGCAGGATCAACCCTGGACTGTCTGCAGCAGCAGAATTTGTTTAGGTACTTTACTAAATCACAGTGTGTATTGCACTTCACAGAATAGCTCTTATAAGTCATTGAGAAAGCCGATACACATATTACTGCCAAGAAAAGTTGGACAAAATCCCTCAACAGAGTCGGTTTTCTTTTCAAATCCACACTGTAATACTGTAAGGTTTGTTTAGGTATTTGGGGACACAGACTACAATTATTTCTTTGTCTGCAAACAGCAGCTTTTATTTAGTGTTGTGTCAGACTGAATGCAGTCAGCTACTGTGTAAATGAGTGTTTTATACAATAATAAAAATACATTGTTATGTGGTGTAAAAATGTCACACTATTACTGGAGTCACACACTGGAGTAAAAAGGAACCAGTGATCATAATTTACATTAGAAAATTAGTTGAATTTGATCCACACAAGAAGTAAATGCAAATATGGATAACAACTGTTAAGTCAAGTCAATTTTATTTATAAAGCCCAATATCACAAAATCCAAATTTGTCTCAAGGGGCTTTATAATGTACAGTATCCTCTGTCCTCAGACCCTTGCTCCCCAAAAAAACTTTTAACAGGAAAAAAGAAGAAAGGTCAGGAGGGACTGAGGAGGCAATAGATGCAATGTGTACAGAACAACCAACATAGTATAATTACAACACAGACAATTCATGTGACATATGAAGAGAGAAACACCCGAGCAGCTGACACACTGCTGGACTAATGAATCTGATCTCTAGCTTTGGCTCGATTTTATCCTTCCTGCTGCTTTGTTGAGAGAATTAAAGAGCTTTGGCTTTCCACAAACCAATCCCACTATACTAGCTATTGCAGTTAATCCTTCACCCACTGTTTGCAAGAACATTTCTGTTGTTCATTTTTAGCCATTGGCTTGAGAACTCCTCATTTGTATCCCTGACAACCATGGACGCACATGTTGACACTCAATGGGTCATGTTGGAGAGAAGGAGCGCTGTGTCTAGGGTTGTTTAAAGCCAGGTCCGTGTGAATATTAGTAAATATTAGTCATGTAGTCATTCAAATATGCAGGTATTGGAGACGAGAGTAACATCTTGGCTCCAGTTTGTGCCTGACCTTATTGTTTCTGCATTATCATATTTAGCTATCTTTGTTGCTATCTTGGGTTGGGCCATTGAACTGTTTTCCAGGTGACCATGCTTATTACACACTTATCATACTAAATCATGAGTGACTTTATTGCTCTACTGTTTCATCAGTCTTACAAATACACATCTTTCACCTAAGACAGATGATGTTGATGTAGTGCTCAGGAAGGACGAGGCGCAGCAGAGTGTGTTTTTCAACAGAATGCAGGTTATTAGAGCTATTTAGTGTGAATATGGCAAATACACAACCTGTGGAATAATAAGATATGTTCTGAGTAAGGTAATACAATATTTACAGTATTAATCTCAACACATGATGTGTTACAATATGTTCTTTAATACAGTTAGAAGGCAACGTTATGACAAACTGCAGTAAATAATTCTGTCTACTCACAACTCGCACATTCTCTTCAGACTTTAAATGTAAATCTCCAAAGACATGCAACACATCTCGAGGTCTTGGCAGACTTGGCAGTAAGCTTCAGGTCCGGGTTTGGTCCAGTTTCACTTGCTACAGCTATTGATTGGGTTTTGAATGGACCAAACAGTAAAGAACAAACAAACACAGACTTTAATAGCAACCTAACCTGTTCCCTGAGTTTTATTCTTACCTGCCTGGTTTATACAATCCCTTACTTCACACAGTCACCCACTGATTATTGGTGCTATTAATACAATTGGGTACTATTATGAATACACAATTCAAATGGCCTCTGTTGCTCATTCCAGGCTGTTCCTCTGTGGCATTTCTTTGCGTTGGCAGTTGTGGAAAGACATTTCTCTTGAGAGGCTGCACATGGATCTAACGGTATCAAACCTAGGAAATGACACGAAGGTGGAAAGAGAAGGATGCAGTGGAAAAATTGAAGCTGAGGTCACGTAAGGTTACTTCATGAGAAGATTAAAATCATTGGTCTTTGTAACTTTGTGTACTGATTCAGACTTGTCAGTATGTCCACTGGTGTGTGTCCTTATCTTGGAGTCATTTGTTTGCAGTGAGGTTACTGACTTACTACACATGTCTAAATCTAAGTATAAGTATTTTCTGCTCAGTGTTTATCATTCCATTATGACACTGTTGGATTAGAGTTGGTGTGGAGCATGATAATTATATAGAGCTACCCCCTTAAATGCAAACAATAGTCTATAATGAGAACCCAAAATGACTGTAGCTTATCATTTCCAGCAGAAACAAGCTGCAAACACAACATTGACATTATTACCTTGAAGTTGATACGGACAACTTGCTAGCAGACTGTTGCCTGTTGCCACATCCATCAGCTACAGATTTACATTACCACTTGGAGTGTCCAAGGAATGTAAGTTCAATATTCTCTCATCTTGTAGCTCTGATATGATGTTTACCAAAGAAAAAATCCTGGTAGGACGGGACACACATTATTAATATTTATTTTCTTTGGTTTTGTTTTGCCAATAGAACAGAATGTAGGGCTGATTTAGCTTTAAAACTATAGAGACACAATGAGACACACTGCTTCACATTTAGTTGTGATTGATCTCAATTCATTTCTAAAGGCTCTGACAGTTCTGCTTTGGCAGTAGTAATTAGTACTTATACTTATACTACGTATGTATATGAGTGTTAATATTAATATGAGTGCTTTGGTGGAACCACTACTATGCACAGCAGCCTTTGAAGATGTAAATAGTGTGTGTGCGTGTGTGTGTGTGTGTGTGTGTGTGTGTGTGTGTGTGTGTGTGTGTGTGTGTGTGTGTATGTGTGTGCGTGTGTGTGTGTCAGGAGTGAAGATAATAAATTGTCAGTGAGATAAGCTCCTTAGAGAGTTTTTTTTGTACCCACAAAGCATCTCTGCACCACTTAGCTCAGCTCACCTCTCCCTCGGCCGGTGAGGGGGGGGGGGGGGTCAGAGAGAGAGTGAGACATCATTCCACAGCTGCCTAACAGATGGCTGGAGCTGACACACACATGCATGGCCTTTTCTCATCTACAGGTTACAGATAAGACATCAGCTAGCTACAAACATGTCACTGATTGGATACAAACATTGTCCATTGTATGTTGGAGTGGATATGAAGAAATACTGCAAACATGTTGATGTGGCTGAATGTGTCTCTGACCACCTGTCAATTGATCAATACACTTAAACACATTACGGACGCTTAACAACTGAGCTTTAGAAGGGGACATATCATGCTAATTTCCAGGTTTATGCTTGTATTTTAGGTTCCTACTAGAACAAAGCACGGCTAGTATTATGTCTAATACAGCCTCACAGAGCTCTAGTGTGGGTGTAGACTTTTTTTCTTTTGGTTGCTTTCTTCTACCCGGACATTTAATATAAATATTACTGGTCCTGAGAAGATGAATAGAACCCCTTGCCTCTCCTGTAGTACTATCATTAGGCCAAACAGATTTCCATGAAGCTCACAGAGCACACTCATGGTCCCCAGAGGAGGGACCCTCCCTGAGATTCCCTGTAGCCCCACTCTGAGGCCATATGTCCCATTTTGGACATTAGATGTTTGACATTTGATGGTAATCCCTTTTCATGTTAACCTCTTAAGAGGTGGGTGAATTTACCCGAAAATACCTACAAACGAAACACCCAAAGTATATAATAAGCTGCTCTTCAACCATTTGCACCAGATGCATGATTTTGGTCTCATTCAAAAGATAACTCTCTGAATAATCACTCCAAGTGCTTCTGGCACTGAGTAATTTGAGGCATTTGAAAATACACTCCGTCTGAATTTGTTTGTTGAAAAAGATGCCTGAAGATGAGTATAGCTGGTAGGTAAGAGCTGGAAAACACAATAGGAACATGGAATCAAGTGTTACCAAGTTCGGGTTCAAATTTCAGAACAAAAACATAACATATTAGACAGGTTTTTCTAAGAGTAACACCAGGCGTTCACAAGCTGAGCAATTTGGAGATATTATAATATTTATTAATAAAATATTATTTGTATTGCTCATAAATAACTATTATATACCCATATTCCCTGTCAGTAGTAATGACACAGAGTAAATTAAGTATAAACTCATTTTTTGTAATATTGTTATGCTTTTTTTGTATTTTTCTCTGAACTTGAATAGAATAAATACAATTTTGAAAATAAAAAATAACATTTGTAAAAATAACAGTGAAGCAGCATATCGTCTTGTTCCGAATTTCATTGGCTACACAATATGTCAGTCATCGGGAGACTCAGTTGCTATTGGCTCGGTCTGTAAACAAAAGAGGCACTTCCTTATCAAGTTGACACTCATTGGCTATTGAAGGCTGTAGATAAAGCATGGAAGCTCCGATTGGCTCTAATGAGGTGTCAATCGAACGCTTAGAGTCCGGTCTCCATTTTGGAATCTAGGTATCAGCGCTGCATGCACGACAAATAAAGTTTTTACCAAGGATAAACAAAAATAACACACATCGATCAGCTGATTTCAAAGGTTGCAACAGCTGTTTATGGGCATTTATTGATGTGACAATGTTGATGTATTTTTACTGGAATGGATCTATTGGACCTCTGCAATGACACCGGATTGTTTTTGCTGGATTATTACTGATTACAAGATTATGATGAGACTTCATAGGTGAGTTGGCTCAAAGTTATGGGTTTGATTGTGAGTTTGCTTGTGTGAGATGCCTACTGTAATTGCTGTTGTGATTGTGATCTCAAAAGCGTTTTGCTCACTAAATAGACGAGATTCTAAGCTTTCTAACGATGTGTGGCGTTGGGTACCACATCCAGCATGGTGGACTGTAAGCAACACAGGGAAAGATACAGCCTCTGTGAAAAGGTAAAAGAACACATGACGGGCGTCCACCCGGTAAGAAGTTAACGCCCACATGTCCTTTTGTGTGCCACTCTCAGGACAAACTTTTCAAACTGGTCAGACAGATACAATTACTGGTAGCCTATGTTGTATGGTGAAGTGTAATGAATATTGTGACTTTCACTCGTTATTTATTTTAGTGTGGTCATCTATTCCACACCATATGACACTTAGTCTATTTTCTGTCAGTAGTATACGATGCAAAATGCATCCCATGGCCCAGATAAGTGAACATGGTGTGATGAATAAAAATGTTTGACTTCATTGTATAACACTTTGGTGCTGTCATTTTTATACAGCACTTTTGCCATCGTAAGCTGTGTTTAAATGTGCTCTAGAAATAAACCTCACTTTACTGCATATGCAGTTGTAACACAGTTGGAAGCAGTATTAGTCTGTGTTTTGGTTGGTTGGCTTCAGCCACAGGCAGTCCCATCAGCTCTTATATTGCACTGTTGCCACAACTCACTATTTCTGTGATGGAAAAGAACAGCCTGGAGTGGATCTGCTAGAAAAAAACTTCTCCCAAGTGGAAACTAGGACTTATTCAACTTATCCCACTTAGCACACCATCTGGCCTGGAGCCCTGGTGTTGCGTAAAATCAAAGTGCAGTGCTTTTCAGCTGCAGTTATTTTTAGTTATTGCATGTATTTTTGACTTTGTATCATTTATTTCTCCCACTTTGCTATCCTGCAGTGTGGTTTCTTTGTAGCATTAAGCTTCCACTGTGGTATTTGATTTAAATTCTTGAATTTGCAGTGTTTATGTAGTTGAGGCATGTTTTTAGAAAATATTTACAGAGCAATATATATATAAAAATATATAAATAATCCTTCATACAATAGCATCAGCTGCCGTCTCCCTTCTCTAGTGTGTTTCTACATCTTAGCCTCATCACAGGACTTTTTTTTCATTCACATAATGCTCAGTGCTCACCTCGTTCAATTTCCTCCTTCCTTCCTGTGTCTGTGATGAAAACATAAGCTAGCAGCTCTCTGCTGTCCTGGAGCTGCACTGGCAGCAGTAAATCTACCAGCAGACAGACACAGGCAGACAGAGAGAAAACGTGATCTAACAGTGATCATGTCCTTGTGCGTCTTCTGAACTAATAAATCATCATTTAGAGCTTCTCAGCTGGAGCTGCGTGGCTCTGCCAGCTGCTGCTGAGTGTTGCACAACATCTGACAAAGAGCTGAGACATGGGCAGCGCAGTCTTCAGCAGAGAGAGGAAAGCCTGGCCAACAATGTGGATAACAGCTGCCTACAAGGTCTTGAAACAAAACACTCATTCAGTTTCTCTAATAAATGCGCTGATCTTTTTTTTGGAAAATTAGGATTAGTCATTTGTAGCAATGCTTATTGCAAGGAAAGAAAGCAAGGAAAAGGCCTGCTTGCATGTTTGATGATAGTGCCTTGCTGGACGTGCATGGCTCAGCTCAATCTCAACGAAGCTTCTGTCACTTTTATGTCTAGATAGAGAAACTTATTTGAAGAATTTCAGTACGTTTTTATGCTTACATAAAAAATGTTGCAGTTCTATTTGACTTGATGATTTTATTTTATTTCATTACATTTCAGGAAGATTTATGGTGCTCTTATTCCACTATTCCATTGTGACATTGATACTTTTACTTAGGTGAATGATTTGAATGTTTTTGTTCATTACTGCTGTGCTGCAAAAACTCTCGTTGGATTGTTGCACCCCGAGTGTTCACTCAGATCAGACTGTGTTGGAAGCTGTGAAAGTTTTCTGATATACTTTGCTGTTCTTTCTCTCACTCCTGGCCTCTCTGCTCGTACTCCTGCCTCCCGTTTCTTCCCCTCTCTCATTCTCAATGTAATTGGACTGGACTTTTTTTTTTTTGTTAAATCAGTTGAAAAAGTGTGAGCACTGAAAACAAAACAAAGCAGAAACAGGAGGTCTATGCTAAAACAGTTTGGTCTCCACATATCATTTACTCTCTCTACAAAAGATATATGTGCATAAATATCTAAATGAAATATGCTAATAATTCTGAAGGAGGATAAAGGTACATATAGGTATAGGATATTTGATCTTTTTTTTTACGCCTGGAAAACTTGGGAACTCTAACCCAGGAGACAATTTAATTTAATTGATATAGCGATATGGCAAAATCCTTCCAAAGGTTTTGTCATTTCATCTTGTGGATTTCAAGAATTTTATGAAGAATTTCCGCTTAATCCAAAAAGGACCTATTGACAAATATGTTCTTTAAATTAGCCCTGAAGCATGGCCTGACCAAAATAGAGAGGAAACAATGAAACAATATTAACAGTAATTCAAATAGTAATCAACAGCTAAATATCAATGGGAGATACTATGGTTAAATGTATCTATATACCACTAACAGTATGCAGCATTATAGTGCCCCATATGAGTTTATCAGCAACCCACTTTGTGCTAAAACACTAACTACACATCAGCTAAATGACATTTTCTTGATGGGACTGAACACAAACACAAGGCACAGTTCTTTCTGGACTCTAAAAAATAAAAAGAATAAGAATAAGAAGTGTATCTGCAGGGGAAGCTACATGTTGATATGTACAGTACGTAACACTAACAAATGTTCATTGAACCTGGATTGAGCCGTTTTCATTATTTCAGTTAAATAAACTTGTTTTTGCAAGTAACCTGTCCAGGGACAACAGATGCTTTTGTTTAGCAATCTCTGGCACATTCTGGTGGAAACTGAAATATTGATTAATGTGCACTTTCCCTGTAAGTAAGTAAGTAAGTAAGTAAATAAATAAATAAATACACAACGCTGATGTGACTTACAGGATAGGTTAGGAACAGCAATAACAGAACAGAACAAATAGAGACACAAGAAGCAGAACATTCATTTGTATCTCCAAAGGTTGGCAGGTAAAGAAAAAGTGCAGCCATTTGATTTACGGAAAAGATTTCATGGTGAATATTAAGAGATATGAACGGGACAGCCATGGCTCTGCAGTAAAATCGGCTGAAAGTTCTAAACTCCCAAAGGGGGGGGGGGGGGGGGGGGGGACTTCTCCCAAACAATTTAATAGAGACAATATTTTCCATCTGTTATTTACATCACCATGTAGTAACAATGAACTGTGTGTTGGAGGACAATTCGCCAATAATCTATTGTTCCATTACTTATATTCAGTCAAGAATTAAAATAGGTCCTTTCGATCACTTTGAAAGCCGACTACTACCGCTCCACATGTGGCCGTTTTTCCCAAGTTGCCTTAAAAACAGAGTTCTTCCACTCAATGATGAAGTCACACTCTTCAGCTGTGCTGTGGTCAATAGGGAAATATGTTGTGTTGATGTGTATTAATATATCAATTATGTTAATGAGCAGACCAAGTTATTACATTTATACAGACACCAGATAACTTCTGCTAACTCTGAAAAACAAAACTGTCTAACTGTAAAAATACAAACTACATCATCATCATCATCATCATCACATTTATTCACACACTTTTTCTGTGTCTTTAAAATTTAAATATCATCCATCAGAGGTGCAGGTCCTAATTCATGACGAGTGTCTCTCTGTCTGAATACTTAACTACAATTGTACTCTACAGTATATACTGATATTCTATTGGCAATATGATATTTAAAATATATTGCATAAAGCTTTGGATGTCATTTTGGAATTGTCTTCGACATTTCTTCTCATTTATATTGGAAAATTAAAGCAAATTTCCCTGCAGCAGAAAAAAGGTGTTCCCTATCCAATCACAAGACGTGTGTGTTCTCCTAATGAGAGCCACCTGGAGCTGCACACAACTAAAGTGGAACATAACTGAAAACCTTTCCATTAATATCACCTTTCAGCTGTAAAAATGGAGAAATGTTTTAAGGCCATCTCACACAGAGAAAGATGCACAAGGCACAGCTGGATCATATCAGTAAGCAATTATACATTTAGAAGTTATTTATTTATCGTTAAACTGAGCTTCTTGTTCGATTTGGGTGAATTTAAAATGAGCTTCTGTTTCTAACTTTCTTTCTATCTTTTTCTAAATATTGAAAAACGAAATAATTTCTTGCTAAGAACATGTGGATCCAGCTGATGATATGAAAGTGTTTTAACCTTGAGAGGATGAACACATACAGCCACCTGGGATATTTATTAATAGAGAGAAGTTGGCAATACTGAAATAAACATCTTATCACTAGCATGTTCTTGTACTGGAGATATTTTGGCTGGTTGTAACTTTAATTATGGAACTTAATATATAGAAGTATTAGTCAGTATGGGACCCTGTGCTTTATTTGATATCACTATGTACACGCTTATAGTAGGTATGCATTGTTGCATGTGTAATCAATATTAAACTAGTTATTGTTATTTATTTTGGAAATAACATATGCACAGACAAGCTGTATATTGTTCTATACAGGTCTGTTGTGTAGTTTTAAGGCTTTTGTTTTAGTATAAATTAAAATATAGTAAAACTACAAATACAGTAGTCAGTCATATTTAACATCTTTACTAACACTGGTGCTAATCATTATGACAATATACCATGAGAAAAGGATCTTGTAATGAAAGTAAATTTATGAGAAAGCATATGCAGTATAAGCAGTGCTCGCAGAAGGCTGACAGCACGTCTGAATAATGACTGAGCGAGAAACAAGAGCAGCAGGCAGAGAGACAGAAAGCAGCAATGGTGTAAATCCTCGTGTGTTTGGAGGACGTGGTTTCTGTGGTTTTGATGGCTCAGTTTCAAGGGCTTTAGCTTTCATTTAGCTCACTGTGACAGAAACAGCAGTTAAGGGGCCAAAGGTGTGTTTAAAGCCTGTGAGAAATGCCTTTTAACCTAACCTGGAATTTTATACTAGAATATATAATATTATTTCACCATGGGTTTGACTAGAAAATACACAACAGGTCAGTTCCACAGTTGTAAAGTGGTAATGTGTGAGAGACTGTGTTCCAACGCTGCAGTGTTTCTGTGCTGACATCAGACTGCTGGAGACATACTGTAACATCTTTATTTAGACATTGTGTTGATACAGTTTTACTTTCTGTAGGTAGCACTCCTTCCTTCATCTATATAGCCTTTCAGCCCCTCTTCATGCTGACTGCACACTTTAAAGTCACACTACGTGACTAATTGTGGCCACACACCAACTGTGGCTACAATTAATTTACATTAATAAAAAGAGTAACAAACAGAGGACTGTCATCAAGTCCTTAAACATCTAAATCTGGCTGGAGTTTGCTGACATTAGACACTATATCTACTGTCACACCAGACTAAGTTAAGGCTGTAGCAGCAAAACCACTAAATGTATTGAATAAAGCAAAGGTGCATTTTATTGCTTATGAATTTAACTTTTTATTCATTGGGAGAAGAAAGGGTTACTTCTTCTTTTAAAAGGTTCTTGTGGTATGTATGTGCATTTTAGGTGATGATTAAGCCAGATTAGGTTCATTCATTCCATTTGATTCCAAGTGAGGAAGTTGATTCTAATATATATTTTTAAATAGCTCTTGTTTCTCTTTAAACTTGCCATCATGGGTGTGTGTTCTCATTACCAAATGGGATTCGGTGGTATTAAGAAGTCAATGTTCTGTTCGCTACGTTTACATGGTTTCATGTTTTAGTTACATTAAGTGCTTGCTTTCGCCTTCTTAGATGTCTGTGCCGTCTGCTGGTCATCTCCATCCCCAGTCTGTCCGAAAGCACCTGCATGTTTTTAAGTGTGGCCTTTCTTTTATGTGTTGATTTTAATATCTGTGTATTGTAATCTTATGTGTTATGTTTCTATTAACATTGATGTTGTATATAAATAAATATGTATATATATATATATATATATACATATATACTGTATATACACACACACATTATAAATATTATCTATTATTTTAGTTTGACAATGAAACACACATTAAACAGCCTTTTTGGCTAATGTAAGCGCATTCATGGCAATTTTTCTTAATATGCAAGGTCCCTGTTAAATAACATATTTAAATCATTTTCGCTTTCTGTGCACATTCTTGCAAAAGAGAAATGGCCATGACAGTGTGCAAAACATTTTTACCTCTATTCGTTTCAATTACAAAGTAAGAATATCAAATTAAAGTTCAATGCTAAGACCCCTGGTTCACAAGATGATTTACTTTGTGATTGTCCTCCTTATTTATATCAAATGTCTTCACTCTCATAGTTTACTTAAGTGATGTATGTGGCACACACACACACACACACACACACACACACACACACACACACACACACACACACTGAAACTTTCTGTTAGTAATATATTCATATAAAATGGCCACCAGTCATTCCTAGGTCACAGCAATGTACTGCAATTCAGCTTTTTCCCATATTTTATTTCTTCCACTCTCTCTGTAAATCCAGTTTTCTTTTGTGTCTTTAATTTCGTCAGCGTCTCTCCCTCTCTTACTCTGTCAGCTCAATGGATATATGAGTTAATATCCTCTATGTCGTTCCATCTTAATCCTCTTTCTTTCATTTGAGTTGTTATTGATTCTCCATCTCTGCTTCATGTGGCTGTGCTTTTCATTTACAAGTTGCATTTTACCAGACTGCCTTTAGAGTCTGCTGGATGCTAAAAGACTTGTGGGTCAACTCAATTACAACATCCATTTACTAACATGTCCACCATGTCCTGTGTTCTACACAAACATCTTTACTTCAATTATGCTTTGCAAATAAAATCAGCATTTGCAAAGCACAAGTTGGTCAAACTTTCATTCTGAGGCCATATGTACTACAATGACAATAATTGATAAAAAACTATATTTAAAAGAAATCCATGTTTGTAAGCTTTAAACTCATTAACATTCCTGTTTTTGGTTGTATTTTCTTAAAAATTCTTAAAGTCTGTCAGCTATCCATTTGAAGTGAACTATTCAAACCATTATTTTTACGATTGCAACATTCCATCAAATGGAAACGTTCTGTCTTCAATTGTGTACACATGTCCAGGTGCTGAGTCCAAAACTGTAATTGTGATGTCTGCCTCCCGAGGACTCGCCACAGTAGAAGAACACTCCCTGTAAAATTCACATTTTGTTGATGAACTTAATTTGCTTTTCATCAAGTACAAAAACATCAAAAATACATCTGTTTCTGAAACGCTCTAGTTTTTCTAATACATTTCAAAGTTGTGTCCTTGGGAGGCAGAAATCCCAAATTACAGCTCGACATATTTGGAGTCTTTGGAAACTTTGGGATCTCCTCTAGAATTTAAAATAAAGTTATGCGGGTTCAAACAATGTTTGGCTGCACATCATTAGTTTGTAATGACTGAAACACCAGTTAACAGAAGAGGCTCAAAGTATTCGATATTCAATATACATTAAACTCGTCAAAATAAAATAATTGTATGATATCATTTATTATTACAAATGTATACATCTCTTATTTAGCTTCGGCACTGATTTGATTTTGTATGTTATGTATGTGTTATGAAAATAATATATATATTCTGTCTGATAAAAAGAGAGTAGAATCAATTACTATATTACTATAATCACTTTTATTTCTATTACAATACAATAAAAATTCTTAACAAAGACTTTGTATAAAAGCAATAATAATGTAATGTTTCATAATAAAAATGCATTATTAATACTAGAGGTAGCAACAGTAATACCTGTAGTATCAGCGGTGTGTTTTAGCAGACGCAGTGTGTGTGTGTGTGTGTGTGTGTGTGTGTGTGTGTGTGTGTGTGTGTGTGTGTTGCAGTGTCAGCAGCAGTGGCTGCTCTTGCTGATGAAGTGCAGAGGCTCTGGGGCTCAGGAGGCCATCCATCATCTCCATCAAGCTTAAGTGAGGCGCTCTGGACTGGGACGCCACCAGACGACGACCCGGGCCACTAGTCTGAGCTGGACTAAATAAACAGCAGCCCCTTCATCATCATCATCATCATCATCATCATCATCATCATCATCTCACATACTCCTCCTCAGACTCAACAACATGAGCAAGCAACAGCAGCAGAGAGAGCTGGTGGGTCACATGGTGTTGGATGGGGCTGTTCGTTATTATTATTATTAAAAAAAAAAGAAAAACAATACATATTATTACATATTAATACATTCATGGCCATGCACTCTGCTTGAGGTCAACATGATGTTATAACTGATAAGCTGTGGTTCAACATGTTGACTCCCTGTTCCAGCATAACACACAATAATGACTGCCTTGTCTGCTGTGGTTGAATTAGCATTAAATATGCTCATACAATATTTTTACTCCTTTTCTATCACAAATGTGATTCAACAGTTTAGATTACAGTCACTGGGTTCAGTGAAAAAAGGACGTTTTTGCAACCATAAATGAGCTGCTGGCACGCCCCTGAAAGAGAAGCTCACCACGGCACAGTTGGTTTCTTTTACACACATTATCAAGTAGTGCATTCTGAGTGTGTACAAGGTGCAGCGTTATCTTTTTCACTGAGCAGTGAGTTGACTTTTCTCAATGGTGCTAAACTGATCAATTGACAGAACGTTTATTTATATATATATATATATATATATATATATATATATATATGTTTGGAAATTGCTAAATTATTTGAGTAATTTAGGAAGTAATTTAATCTTTTAGATTTGTGGACACTGTAAAGTCAAAGCAAATTACTAATAAATTCAGATGAAAAATGAACAAATATCTTTAAATACTTACTTTTCAGTATTATTTCTGATACAGCCATTACAAATAACTTATAGTAAACTCCTACCAGCACCACTACTGATACTAAAACTGCTGCTACTATTACTCTCCTCCTTAAGTTAGCTCTGTTTTATTGCAGATATATAGTCAAATATAAAGAGGATTAAAAGGAAGTGTGCCTTTGTAGAACCTTTACCTCTGTCAGAGAGTGTGTGTGTGTGTGTGTGTGTGTGTGTGTGTGTGTGTGTGTGTGTGTGTGTGTGTGTGTGTGTGGATAGGTCATTTATCTCTGCTCTCTTTTAATTTGCAGTACATAAAATACCACCACCCAGAAATAGGACACACACACACACACACACACACACACACACACACACACACACACAGGTCAAGTGTCAAAGGTCATATTGTGTCTGAAGAGGATTTACTCTTTTGGCTGTTTGATCTCAAACACACACACACACACACACACACACACTGAACTAGAATTACTAGAAGCGTGTGGCCTGCGTCACATCTGTTGAATGACCTGTGACCTACATGTCTGTCTTTCTGTTAGTGTCCTTTTATCAAAAGTTGGATGTGATGATGCAGAAATGATGGTGGTTGTTTATGTAACCTAAATGTATTCTCAGATGTTCAGTTTACTTACATTTATCATTGGATTCCTTACAAGTAATAGTCAATATATTAATATACTGTATGCACTATTGTTATATCTTTATAATTATGATGCAGCTCTCATTGGACATTGGCTGCTCTGATGCTCTGAAACAGTAATGTGCCAGCACAGCCCTCTAACCAGCCTGTAGCAGTAGCATTAACCCAGTGGAGAATTTATCTTCATAAATACCAACTAAACAGATTACAGATTGTGAAATATAAAAACAGATTATAACTTGAAAGGATGCATTCATCTGTCATGAATGTGTGAGCCTCCCCCTTATTTATAAAAAATATCCTCACTGTCATAGTTTACTTATGTGATGCATAGATGCATACAGATAGTGGCTCAACAGTTGAGCAGCTGTGGCTCAGGAAGTAGAGTGGTCAGTGATCGGAGGGTCAGTGGTTCGATACCCAGCCCCTGCAGTCAGCAAGTTGAGCAAGAACCATCGGTGTGTGTATGTGTGTGTGAATGGTTATCCCTACTGATGAGCTGATGAGCTATATAAATGCAGTCTATTTACAGGTAGTGTTTGCACACATTCAGTTAATACTGTATTTATATCAAATACCAGTCACAGATGTACAACAGAACAGATGTAAGTGTTCTCCCAGCATCAGTTTTGAGACATTTATTCATCCTCATTTAAACTGTAGCTGAGAATTGTTAAGTGTCTGTAATCACTTTCCCATCCATGTATTGTATTTACCAAACTTTACAGTGGAGAGAAAGGAAACACATCTCTGCACCTTCATCGAGTGAGGAAGAGGAACCAGACATATCCCTGAACTGAATGTGCATCACTCAGTGTAACAGATGAAATAGATGCATCATTACGGTCTAAGAACGTACACTGTTTACCTTTTCATAGCTCAACATGTATAACTGCAGGTGGTTGAAACATGTGAGTAAAATCAAACCCAGATTTAATGAGGCCGACATTTGGGACAGTTCCTCAGTACATTGTGTCAGTCATACAGTCTTCTAGTAACCACAACAACAAGAAAACAATGATGTTCTAGTTCTAAATCAGTGTGCAGCATCAGCAATAATATATCTCCAATAGTAATAATGTTACAATCTAATGAAGAGGATCTTACAACAGAATTTGATAGGATAGAGAACAAATCCAAAGATAAATGAATGTTGGTTGATATAGCTAGCTATCAAGGTTAGGATATAACCCCTTAATTAAAAAACTGCTGTCTGTTCCTATGGTTACATTCAGTGGCCACTGTGATCACTGACCTCACTGTTAGCTGTGGCTACATGCTAGCTGCTGGGCTTCGAAGCTACGAGCACAGAGTGAATATCATGCTGCATTCTGATGGGAATCATTGCAACAGCTGAAAATATGTCACATTTCTGAATGTTTGAAGTCTTCATTATGTCCTGATTCAAGTTTATTGCACACTTCCATTTCTCCAGATTGGCTGTTACAGACGCCACACCTTCTCTGCTGTAGTGCTGCCCTACATGTGTACAGTAACAGGCTTCCACTAATACAAAACTCCATTAAAAGCAAATCTAAACTCTAAAACAAAGTGTTTTAGAGTCTTTATATCTACGTGCCTAATTTAAATTGATGGATTATTGTCATGGCAGCAATGTTTTAGTTTTGATAAAAAATGGTAAAGCTGTGGTTATTGGGGGTAAATGAGTGTGCAGTGTGCAAAAATATTATAAATTATAGCACTAATATTTTTTAAAACAGAAGAACTTCATGAACCTCATACAATTTACTGCACTGTCGTCCACAGACTTCAGCCAGTGGTTGTGTCCTTCTGTGTCAATTAAACAATCAACACTGCAGCATGACTTGATACAAATCCCTTATTTTACCTCACTTCACATCGTCTTCCTCTACACTTGACTTTAGCCATTTCCTTGATAAAGATGCCAGAATTACAACCAGGTCCATCACAAACCTTCACAAATACTTTTAGCATCCTCATAAAGCAGCTAACATAGAAGCTGCTGTGCTCTATCTGATGTACAAGAAGCATGTCACCTCCAGAGCACTGTGATTATACATTTCCCATGTATATCAATACATTCAATTTCAATCATAATCTGGACAAAATCTTGCACAAAATATTAGCTGGTTCCAGCATTACTGTAAATACTAAGTGCATATAACATTTTCCTTTCACATGTGTCACCATGAGATGTATATTTATGCAGTTTTCAGGATTTACTTGTTCGTTAAATCATTTTAGATTAATAAAGCCTTAATCTGAATGAATGTGGAGTTTGAATATGAGACCAAAATTAACTAAAATAAAATGCAAAATTCATATTCTGTCCATCACATTATCATCATCATTTGTATTTGAGATTTTATTGGAATATTTCTGACGGCAGAGCTTCTTCATTTGACTCTTTGTTTGCGATTGAAACCTGCCCACAGAGTGGAACAGGTCGCTTTTTATGGCAATTTTAGGGCCGTCAATTCTGCTAATTTCCTAATCACACAAGCGCACACCTGCTCATGAACAGGTGACATCCCTCAGACTGAAACAAGCCATTTACGTCACGTTTGTGCAGTTTGGCGACTCTGACTTGGAACACATACAAGCAAACCTCAAAAGAAAAAAAGTAAGAGAGATTAAAGATAATAATAATCCGAAAATGTTCTTACATTAAAATTGTTGTTGTGTTGTTCATTATACTCATAAAGTGGAAAACAAAAAAACAAGTAGTATGAGCCACAGAAAACCAGATCTAGCTTCATCTTGACACTTGGACATTCTGGTTGTTTCCCCTGGACAATGTATCAAGGTCAACTGATCAGCTGAACAGCTCCAATGTACCTTTGTCATTAGTTACACTGATAAATGCTACGAGTGATATTAGTGAGTGCTCTTGCGTTAGCCTTGTATTAGGTCCTGTGTCACTTCCTACAAGAATGTGTCCTACTGGTGAACGTGAAGCAGCTGTCCAATAGGAAGTCAGCAGGACTGTGCCAACATCTGTGACAGGCTGAGGGCAGTGCTCCTCCTCCTCCTCCTCCTCCCTCCACCAATCAGTACTCTCCATCCGTCAGTGCAGTATCAGAGCTCGTCTTCATGGTTCCACTTTAAAACCTCCTTCTTTGCAGTGACTGGGTTTTAAAGACATTTCATATGTTTCTCTGATAAAAATCTAATAACATTCCTAATATTCGATAGCACAGTCTCTCACAGTGCAGTGGTGGACTTTATTTGTTTGTCTCACCTTTCTAGTAAGATTTAATGGTTGTTGTGAAAATTGTTAATATCCGTTTCCACAATGTTCCATACTTTCCAGACATGTGTAGGAACCCAATCCCAAATTCCTATTCTTCAGTGCAGTATGAGGATTTGGACTGGAGCTACGCAGCCACGTGGCCAATCAGGTATATGTTGTCATAGAGGTGGCCCACAAAGTCATCCGAGACATTATGTGCTGCTCGGCGAGTGTTCCTGATGAACTCCCTCTTGGACATTTTGTTTTTGACATGGGGGCTGGTCAGGTCGATGGACAGCAGGATCAGACTGTAGCACAGCACATACACAGCATCTGCAGAGAGATGAGAGCAGGCCGGGATCAAACAGGACTCTGTGTGGCACTAAAGAGAACATGTAGTTAGTGTTCAAGCTGAAAAGTCAAAGCCCCACTAGAGCAGGGCTGATTCCAGGGTTCGGTACAGGGGGGACCAAGAACCAGTCGGGGGGGTCTCATGGGAAATGAGAAAATTCTATCAGGAATAAATACAGTGTGGAAAAATGGCTTAGAAAACATTGTGCACAATTTGCAGGCTCTTTAGCAGAACCCTGTGTGTGTGTGTGTGTGTGTGTGTGTGTGTGTGTGTGTGTGTGTGTGTGTGTGTGTGTGTGTGTGTGTGTGTGTGTGTGTGTGTGTGTGTGTGTGTGCGTGTGTGTGCGCCCAAGAGGATGGAGTGCAATGAAAGGACTGATTTCAGAAAGGCAGCAATCCATCCATCTCTAGCCTTGGGCTCAAAACCATTACACTAATCCTACTAATCGCATGAGCAGGTCTGAGGAGTTAACAGTAACAGAGTCTGTAAGGTCTGCTAGCCCTAACAAAGCCTTTCGTTGGTAATGGCACAGTCCATTGAAATGATCAAGCCAGAGGTTAATTCAAAACAAAACCTTGATGGTTCCACCTCAATTGGTGGCTTTACCATCAAAACAAATCTTGACCTGAACATTGGTAATAATACAATTTAATTACTCTATATTTATGTTCTCCAGAGTAAAACGCCTTTCATTTGGGACAATCCATGAGCTTTCCTCTATCACCACCTTCAGGTCAAAGAGTGAATTTACACAACTGTGAGCACAATGTGTGGACACAACTGTGTACAAATGGAACTTTTATCTTAGCAGTGATGTATTGTGTCTGTGTATGTGTCTGCTGCAGGATGGAAAAGCCACAATTACAGTATGTTCAATGTAACATAGAAATATTGTCACCAGTACGCAATAACACAATTATTCAACTCTAAAATGTAAAATGTCCCCCCACAGCAAATATCTTGGGTACAAGTCAAAAATAATTCACAAATAATTGAACTGGCATGACATGCACTGTGAACATTAAAGAGTAAACCTCTTGACCTCAGAATCCACTTTGGTTATTACATGACATGTCCTCTTTAGCCACTTTATCAAGACTCTCAAATTACCATCCTTGTACCAAAGTCTGTATATTATATAGACCAAAGGATTATAGAGATCTATCAAGTAGTAAAGATGTTGCTGCACTGTATACACAGGGTCCCTTCTTTCACCTACGCAAGGTAATTAAAAGTCAGTCGTTTGTGTCACGAGCTGATGCAGAGGTCCATATACATACCTTTATTTACATCAGACTTGATTGTAACATATTGTGGTCAGGTCTGCTGCATGCTTCTACTTAAAGTCTTCAAATGTTCCAGAATGTTGTAGCTTTAATCTGAACTAAAACTAGAAAATGTGACCATATTACACCAATCTTAGCTTCCTTTTATTGGCTCCATATCCATGTCAGATCAGACTTGAAGGAGCTTCTAAAGACTTATAAAATTCCCTTTATAATCTCCTTTTACCTATTATCCGTCTCTGTCTCCAGAGAGAAAACACATTAGACAGTCTGATTTTGTTAAGTTCTTTAAATTCAAACTTATAACTCATCTTTTCTTTTTAACTTTTCAATAGTTGCTCAATGTTTGATTACTTCATGCATGGATCTGTTATCATTATCCTTCTGGTGGATCTTCTCAGTCTCACTGAATCTATTAAGCCGAGTAAAGTCCATGTATGTCCTCCCCGTGTGAATACATCTAAAACCCACTGCATCTCTCTTGCTCTTGAGTGTTTGTGCAGTCTGTCCTCTCTCCAGGTCTCTGGTGGAGATGAGCTTGTGTGGCTCAGGTTCTATCTGCTTGGCGACACCTGGAAGTTGCTCGACATCCTCCCGGACCTAATCTAGTCATCCTCATTTTCCATATTGTGATTTTGCTATTTTGGTCTGTTCTGTCGAATGACATCTATTGCATGTCTGTCTGTCCTGGGGAGGGATCCCACCTCAGTGCACCACTTCCTAAGGTTTCTTCCATCTATTTCCCTGTTAAAGGGTTTTGTTTGGGGGAGTTTTACTTATCTGACTCGAGGACAAAGGACAGAGGGTGTCGTATGCTTTTCAGATTGGAAAGCCCCATGAGGCATAAATCTGCCAAACACCCATCGTTACAGCTACTGCGCAAGTATTTAATGAATACCAATAGGCCAAGGACCACAACTTCAAAGCTTTTAGGTAACATACACTGTGTGTGTGTGTGTGTGTGTGTGTGTGTGTGTGCGTGTGTGTGTGTGTGTGCGTGCGTGTGTGTGCGTGTGTGTGTGTGTGTGTGTGCGTGTGTGCGTGGGTGCGTGTGTGTGTGTGTGTGCGTGTGTGTGTGTATGCGTGAGTGTGTGTGTGTGTGTGTGAGTGTGTGTGTGTGTGTAAGAACTAACCAGGACTGAGGCCCAGCTCTCGGACCAGGCCGGGGTTACAGGTACAGAACCTGTGGCTGAACTTGGTGATGAGGGTTTCCAGGTACTCTCCTCTCTCTTCTGGTGCATGGATGTGTCTGAAGAAGTCCCTCAGAGCGTTGGGGAGGAACTGGTTACTGAAGTTATGGAGGGTCACCAACTCGTCCAGAACATCCCGCCTGCACACACAAAGACATACACACATACAGACTGAATGATATGATAGAAGCAATGTTTGGTTTTATTTTGTACACCGGTAATGAAAGTCGCTGTATGAGGAGTAATATCATTGTATCATATAATATCATAGTCGACACATTAAATAAACACCTCTAAAATAATAATTAAAGAAAATGTATCAAATGATTTCAGGTCATGGTTTTAGACCATAGCTATTGTCACAGAAGTATCAGATGTAAAAATGTGAACGCTTCATCATTACAAACTGTTGTGGAAGTCAAGAGGTGAGTTTCTGTTAACCTCTCATCCAGGTAAATCCTCAGCATCTTCCAGTTGAGCCGTCTAGTGTAGAAGATGAATTTAGCCAGCTCTGTCGGATGATCCACGAGTATACCTTTGGACATGAAATAACTGATACCCTACACACACACACACACACACACACACACACACACACACACACACACACACACACACACACACACACACACACACACATCTTGTGAGTGAAGGTCTAACAGAGTCACTTTGTGTGTCTTTATCCATCAGGAAACACACTTTGATGTTGAAGTGACAGATTGGCTCAGAATAATGACATCATAAAAACACATCATTTTGTCGTGTCATCATAGAGTGGTGCAGGGATGGCGTGTTTTTGTAGGCCGACCCTGAAATTTTGATTTGATAATTTTTGATTATTTCAGAAAATAAGCTCTATAGCAAACAAACGTTAAAGTTTCTTACAAGTTTTGTTCAGCAGGATAATCTCCACATATGAACCACTTTTAGGTTTTTTGAAATGTAAATGGGATTGCAAGAAGTAAAAAGCTGACGTACAGCTACAAAGGGAATACACTGCAGTCACCTGACTCACGTCACCACCACTAAGCTGAAGGCGGACTAGTGTTTACCGTGATGACGTTTAGCCACTAAGACATAGAAGCTTCAGAAATTCCTGAGTTGAGCATTTACTGATATTTTGTCGTAGAAAAAAAACGTAAAATCTCTGTAGTTTGTATTAAACACAGACCTTATCACACACACACACACACACACACACACACACACACACACACACACACACACACACACACACACACACACACACTACCTCCTGTACGTTAGCGTTGAATGTCAGGCTGCCTTCATCTAGCTGTAGGTATAGTCTTCTATATGAGAAACCAGCAGGTAGTCTTCTGTTGTAGATTGAGCAGTGTCCCCATGTGGACTTACACAGCCTGGTGGATTCACACACACATGGGTTATAGAATAGAACAAAGAACAAAGAACACAAAATAACTTTACTGGATACATGTGCCGATAAAAAGGCGTGTCTGGTGAGTTAACAGAAACCAATGGACACAGACAGCAGTTGACAGAAATAACTGTGTAGTCAGCACTTGCCAAAAAAACACAAATTATTTAATAGCTTGAACTTTCTGTCTCTAAATCTGTAAGTCTTACATAATACAGGTGATGTCTGGTCACATAGAAGCATTTATTATTAACTTCAATCAAATCCCTACCTCATTACTTTAGCATCACAAAAAGCCTCCTTACCCCTGCCAAAGATATTCGTCATTTCCCAGGTCCTGCCACACACAGCCAGCCAGGCATAGATCAGTAGCATTCAGGTAAGACAGTATGGTGATGCCTAATTCAGGTGGCAACATCTCCAAATCTATACAACCATGGCGTTCCCTACCTACAGTCACCAAGAAACAGAAGGAAGAAAACTAATATTTATATTTAAATGGAATCTCACTGACACACAATTTCTAATGCACTGAGAGCAAACGGTGTTATATTTTCTTGAGAGAATTAAAGATATTTAATCGATACTTGAAGACCTGTTGAGCACAGATCAGACAGCTCTCTCACACACAAGGTCTCACTGCATTAAGTACAGGTGACGTACGGCCACTCATGGCCGTCGACTTGGTGTATCATAGCCAGAATCATACTGACCAATTAAGAATGGTGACTCCTGCGTCTTGGTGGAGATGAGGAGTTAGGTTTAGATTGAATCTCTTATATCAATCATTGCAGGAGTAGAAATATTGCTCCCACTAATCTTGCGTTCCAAGAGGCTCAGCTTCCTTTAACAGTTTCTCAAGCTTAAACCTGCCTGTCTACCTGCCTGTCTACCTGCCTGTCTACCCACCTGTCTACCTGCCTGCCTGTCTACCTGCCTGTCTACCTGCCTGTCTACCTGCCTGTCTACCTGCCTGTCTACCTGCCTGCCTGTCTACCCGCCTGTCTACCTGCCTGTCTACCTGCCTGTCTACCTGCCTACCTGCCTGTCTACTGCCTGTCTACCCACCTGTCTACCAGCCTGTCTACCTGCCTGTCTACCTGCCTACCTGCCTGTCTACTGCCTGTCTACCCACCTGTCTACCTGCCTGTCTACCTGCCTGTCTACCCACCTGTCTACCTGCCTGCCTGTCTACCTGTCTACCTGCCTGTCTACCTGCCTGTCTACCTGCCTACTGACTTTCTCACCAGATGTAATGATTTTTGGAGCTTGTGCTGCTACTTTCATTGCAAAAGACTCAGTGCACATATGGGCTGGGTTTTCGGTTGGATCCTTTCTGAAGCTCCTGCTGGCTTCTCCAATGTTACTATGCAAGCTTAAACGTGTGTTTCTATGTTCATACCTCCAATGCGTGTTCTCAGCAGATGGTAGATATCGGGGCCATAACACTGCTGAGGAGCTCTTTTCTGGGGACCTCCATCACTCCCTAGGAAAAAAACAAAAACCAGGATCATTTTTTATCTATTCATTTAGTCTTTACTTGCTTAATGCTATTTAGCATTGCAGGGAAGTAGGAGCCTATTCCAACATTTTCATTATAATTCTTGGCTCTTGGTTATTCTTACAGTGTTGTTCATATGGCTTTCTTACGGTATGGTTTTACTAGTGTCTTCATTCTCCATCTACAGTATTTATTTTCAACCTGAAAGTTTGCAAAGTCATTATAGTGTGTATGTATGAAATAAGGTGCTCATGAAATTTCACCTGAATGAAACTAGTGAAGTTCAGACTTGTATCTTTCTCTACTGACCTAGCCTCCTTTGTGTAAAATGTTTGCTGACAAGGACCATACCGCTTACTCTGAGTCACTACAATGGATCAAACTTTAAAGACCTAGGAGATAGATGATTGAGGGATGTTTGCTGAATTGTAAGAAATGATTGGATAGCTGGAAGCAGAAAACTAATATGAGTAAAGCTGTGAAGTGGCTGTAACAAACAACTACTGATGATTGTAGTTGTTATTTGGATTATAGAGTGAAATAACATCCAGTGTATTTTTATCCACTTCAGTAATCGGCTTATTCTCACTCATGGCAGTAAACACGATGCAACTTGACATGTTGCGTGTTGTTTTCAGTTCATTATGTTACTTTCTATGTACAGCAAAGATTCTGCAGTGGATGGAAACTGCACAGTGTGGGTTGGATTTGTTCACTGTCTATCCATAAACATCACTTTTAAACAGCGTTGGTCCTTTTTATTGTCTAGGACTTTTCAGAAATGTACACAATGAGCTCCGAGTTTGATTCACCCGTCCTAAATCTTCTCCAAATGTGTGTCTGATGGAGTCACTTAAGGAGCATACTGACAGTGATTATATTATTGACAAATAACACAATCTTTGACATTAAAAAGTCTAGTCTTAAATAAAGTCTTCATTTTATTTACATTAGAGGTGCATCATTTTACCTCAAACATAAAAATGAACTTTTTAAATAAAGCTGTTGAGTTTAGTAATAACGATGACCATGTTCAGCTGCACTGATTTTAATTGGTGTTGCTGTGCTGATATTGAATTGAAAGTTAATGTATAAAGGACTGGAACCAGGAACCTTATAAATCAGAACAAGCTCATATTTTGTCTGAAAGGAAAAGCATTGTCCACCATTTGTGATAGCAGCAGCCACATACAAACTACATTCTCCTCAGCCAAAAGTCATTTGGATTACCTTGCTCTTGTCTTCCTCCTTCTCCTCGGTCAGCCAGTCGGTCTGCAAGCTCTTCCTGAAGCTGCTGCTGTTGTCGGGGAGGCAGCCTCCACAGTGCTTGACCCATCTATATGGCGGCACAGTTACATAGTACAAATAGGTCACTTAGATTATGATCTATAATAATATCCTGTATTCCAGATGACCCACATGTATGGTAATAAGTGGCAACATGTGCCTACACACTTTTCTCATAGCCTTTTTCTTATTTATTTGTCACAGGAAAAGTGCTGCTCATGATGAAATGGTATAGACTGTATATATACTATATACTGCTCGTTCAGCAGTATGTATACATGCAGTAATCTGGTCATGCTGTGCATGAACAAATATTTTGGTTACATACATCTGACAAAACTAGTTGTGGTTGTGCAAAATAAAACATCTAAATCGGTGTGTCCGTCAGAGCTAGTAGTAAGGCAGGAAACAAGTTAGTATAATGATTAATGATACAAATTCAGCAGAGGATACACTGAGGTTCACTTGTTGCTATGATTGTCCATTAGTGGCAGCCTGATAAAGAAGGCAAATCCACAAGACTGTGTGAAACTCAGTCAGCTCAGAAAAAAACCCCCCAAAGAGAAACACTGTGACTGAATCACAAATAAGATACAACTCATACTAAAGAAACTACGTATACTCATAATCTGTGTTCACTGTACTTCAATCAACATGTAGCCAACTAACCACTGGGCAGAATGGTTCTCAGAACGTAACCATACATTCAGACTATCCACTAGTGAATTAAGCAATTCACCACAGGTTTTATGCCAAATCTATCAAATATTTTACAATGTTTTAGAACTAATTATCACCATTATATGATGAAAAGCTAATACATACAATAATAAACATAAAGTAGATGGATGTAATGTGAGTGCTGGTTACATGATCTGTATTACATGTGTTGTTACTAACTGACTGTTGAGGGTGCCAATTTATAACAAATGACCTGTGGCAGTTATAACTGTTTTGGATCCTATCAAGCCTCTTTTCCTATATTTAACACATTTTCACAGTGCTTACAATTGTATGGCAGAAAGCACTGAACAATTAGACAACACAAGATTATACCAACCAATGACAGTATGCATTGTATGTGTATGTGTGTGTATGCATTTAGTATGCAAACACCTGCTGGCACATTAATGTTAGAACTCTGTGCTGATGAACTTAAAATGTAGCTTCATAGCTTAGTGGACTTATAAATGTGTGTCAATTAACGAAGCAGTAGTGCACTACGTCTTTCTTTCCCTCTCAGCCTGTCTAACGTCAGCTGTGTTGCGTAAACAAAGCCATTACACTGTTGTAAACATCAACGTTGGAAGTTCGAGCAAGCAAGGTAGTTTGACCTTAAGTCCCGCCTTCCCTTCTATGTCGTTGGTCTTACATAGCACAACAGCTAGCGAAATACAACGTCATTGGTTGAATTGACTATCAATCACAATCTGTTCTTACAAATCCCGAGTTAGCTTACCGAGCTAGTTTAAGTTGTCGAAGACAGTGTCGACCCAAACTCCTTGATTTTGCTGCCCTGTTAAAGGCCATTGGTCTTATTTCTTGTACAAGCATGGTGCAGTATTTCCTGCTGAGTACGATACAGCGGAGTAATCCTGGACTACCTACCTGAGTTTAGTGATTCCTATGACAACCCGACCTGCACACAAGTGCAGCTGGAAATGTGGTTTCCTTGCTATCAAACGTATCAAGTTGTCATTTCATTTAGCCAAGCACAGATACAATAGAGCAGTTGCTCCTTTAGATTCAGGAGGAACCTTTCATACCTTGGTCTATCATCTGTTTTAACACTCCTCCTCCTGTCACTTCTGCCCCTCCCTCTGTTCTCTTCCCAGTTATCAGATACACTGAGGGAATGAAAGAACATTTACATTTTACAATTATGAGTCAAACGCATTCTATTTCTATGTAAATACGCCAGCGCGTGACAAATTGATAAACTAAACTAAACGAAAAAAAGCAGAAAGCACTGTGCGTACAGGTTGCGTCACTGACGTCAACTCGTTACAATACGTGACAAGACTTGCATGCAACAGCCAATCGAATTCGCACAGTTGATCACCCGGTAAAAACCAAACGAAGGTGAGCTAAATAACACCAACAATATAAGTTAGCGTCAGGTATAAATACATCTTATTTTAACCACTATACTTTCATTTGCACTTTTAAAAACTACATCGAATTTGTATGGTATGTAGTTGGGGTTGTATAACGTTCGCGTCCATATGTGTGTTGCCACAACACAGGCTGACTGTAGCTTCGGTTAGCCTTTCACGTTGGCGCTTGTCTTTCTCTTGCAGATAGAGATGCTGTCTAATGGAGATGTCAATGGTTGTCTTCGTAAACTGAAAACTCTCCTGCGGGCGGTAAAGTACGCAGGACATGTCGACTACAATGGGTAATCAAAGAACACACATCTGCCTGACTGAAGCCATATAAAACCTCCGCAACCCTAACGTTACTTAACGTAACGTTACACCACAATATGATATTTAACTAATCTAGCGTAACATTCAAACGTTACAGTCAGTAGGTCAATAGAAGTAGCAGTCAGTGAGTAGGTTATGTTGATCAGTTCAACCGCTAACGATACTGCTTTCCACTATGTTGTCATGTGATCATGGATTAACGTTATATGAAAGATTAATGTGCGCTAACGTTACATTTTTATCATTTTAATATTACCGATGCAGTTAGTCAGTTGCAGTTTAAATGAGTTTTTTGTTTTACTGTTCTTACCTGTAACACTTTATCAGCTGTTTGGATCATACACACCAGTATTTTGTGTCCTCTGTCTCAGGTACTACTAATCTGCAAATGCACTGTGTTAAAGACATTGAACGTGTGTCTTAAATGCTCCTATGACTTTGTGCGGAATGCTCATAGTAATGGTGCCTGTCGACCACCAGGCATCACTATTGTCTCAGTGTAACACAATGAACTCCACATTCAACTTTATTCCAAAAAGAATGATAGTTTGTCCTTTTTTCTTGCTGTCTCTTCTCAAATTACATTGTGTGTTTCTTTGCCAGCATCCAAATCTAGTTTCATTCATTTGTTTGTCTTCAATATGTTGCGTTGTTGTGTGGAAACATCACAGACATAGACATCAAAAACAAACGCAGCAACTTGATTTAAGCACTTACGTCTATGAGCAGTCACAGCTATTTATTAGCAGTTTGCAGCATGGACATTACTGATCAGATTCTCTCTTTCTTCATTTGCAGTTTTACTCACAATCTTGCATGTCGTTCTTTGTTTCTCCACCAGCCTTTCCAAAGGAGACCCCTCTGCTTTTCTTCCAATTGTGAGTTTCACCCTCACCTCCTTCTCTCCACCTTTTGCTAAGCAACTAATAGAGGCTGGACTGGAACTGACTGGCAAAACTGATCTCCGATTCACTGACACTCTTTATAAGGTAACACATCCACTCATTCTGAGCGCTGTGTCCACAGATGCAGCATTACGAAATGTTGTGAAGTTTCTTATTTCACACTCGTCCCCTCCCTCTATCGAGCACAGTGACTACTAACCCACTAGTGTACAGGGGATTTTCACTTTACCCTCACAATTATTCTACTAGCCTGTAGTGGTCCGTTCAAGTGTGTGTGTGTGTGTGTGTGTGTGTGTGTGTGTGTGTGTGTGTGTGTGTGTGTGTGTGTGTGTGTGCGTGTGCGTGTGTGCGTGTGTAGGTACTGCGAGATATCTTCCACTATAAGCCCATACTGACCAAGCAGCAGTTTCTCCAGTGGGGTTTCTCTCTGAGGAAAATCTCTGTCGTCTGTGACATCATAGATTTGGTCCTGCAGAAACACAACCAACTGAAGAAGGTACAGAACGTATAATAGTTTATTTGTATTTACATAAACATGTGTCTGTGTGTCTTTAATGCAGTCATCTGTAACATTAAAGGCAGCGACGCATTCTTCCTTTTATTATAGAGCAATCTGAGATTTGAGTAAATAGTAGTAATGACATCACTCAATATGTAAATCTGCATTCAGCATCATATTAGAAATCATCTATGAGCTTTTACTTAAGTACAAGTAGCAATACCACAGTGTATAAATACTCCTGCATTCGACATCTTACTCAAGTGAAAGCTCATTATTCGTATCACAATGTACTTAATGTTCCACAAGTAAAAGTACTCTATTTTCAGAATAATATGTATTATATCATTGGATTATAATTATTGATTCATCAATGTGTACGAATAACTAATGTTGCAGCTGGAAAGGTGATTCATCTTGTAGTAGAGAAACATCTTTCAACAAGCAATAGTTCTGTAATGCATTCAATAGAATTGTGTGTTTGTGTGTGTTGTAGTCGAGAGTAAGATGTCCTGCCTCATACAAGGATGACGGAGGAGAAGCTCAGCCAACACTGACCGATGCAGACACTGTACGTATAGTGTAAAGTACCACCACTAAAAGTACACAGTACCGTAATATACCGCTCAAAGATAATAGACCATTCTACTGGACAAATAAGACACCACCACGAGATAACACAGTAAGTGGTACAGCTGTGGCTCTTAACAATTTGTTAGCATGTGACCTGTAAAGTTCAGCGACGCCTGCAACCCAAAGAGGTGGATCGTCGGTGGAGTTGAGGGAGTCCCGGTTGACGCAGCAGAGCCGACAGCTAGCAGCTAGAGACCTGAGATGGCAGAAAACGGACCGTTGTGCACGCTCTGTACAATTTCAAGAGTACATCAATTAATGTGGCTTTCTTTAGAATACAGATTCCCAGCTAATCACAAAACAAATCAGTCAGATTGAACAGGCACTTTAAACCTCCCTAATGTCCCTGAACTATACAGAAGCATTAAGGAACTGTTAGCAGGTAGGCGGTTGCTATTAACAGAAAGCTCTGATTTAGAAATGTGCACTAAGTTTCTCTTCAGTACCGTTGTGTTTGTATGTGTTTCAGGTGTCCGAGACGCCATCTGTTGAGAATCACATGGAACATTCCTCCACTTTTCCCACAAACTCCTCCCATGCAGAAGCATTCTCCTCCCATTATTTAACTCGTACATCTCATAATGAAGTGTACTCCATCCATGGTCCTGGAAATGGAGAGCTGGCAGGAGGAGATGAGGACAAGGTTAACATTCTTTACGTAAGTATTTACTAAACAAGTATAAAGACAAAAGCTTGTGATAGAACTCGTTTGCTGTGATTAGCAGTGCTGGCTTAATGGAAGTGTTGTAGGCAAGTGCTCACGTCTGTAAAGGAGACCGTGCAGTGATCAGAGAGCCACCCGACGCTGCGGGCAGCTGTGGCGTGCTCTCCACCGGGGAGGCCCGGAGCCAGAGAGAGGAGCAAAGAGAAAGAACACATTTCTGCGAAGGGTTTTCACACCTAGTTGCAAAAGGTGACGTCAGCTTGCAGGAAGTGAGGGAGGGTCTTGACACAAAGGATCATGTGAAATTGAGTCCAATAGCTTACTGTCCATACTGTGAGGATCCCAACACTTCACCATAACAAGGTGACCTTTCGAAAAGTGCTTTGAGTTCCATCTGCACGGGAAGTGAGGTTTTTGTAAGCCTATTGTAAAATATTTATATTTATAAAATGGACATGTCAAATCAAGCAATCTGATTGGTTCTTAGCCGTGGTATAATGAGCGTATATCACGGGTAGAATTATAGTAACTTTTCACAACAAGTCAGTATCCCTCCACGTCTGAGAAAAAGCTACAACCGTTACAGCTGTTAAATTACGTCCGTTAAGAAACAAACTTACAAAGCTTTACTATGGAGGAGTGGATTGATAAACGGCAACATACAAATTAATGTAAATAAATAGCCAAATAATCGATCAACGTTGTCTGTCTAATATGTTCGCTAGCTGTAAGTGTTGTTGCATAGCAAACACCTCGCACTATGTTTTGTGCAGAAGGCAACAGAGGGACTATTTTATTTTGAACATCATTATTTAATAATAAAAACTATTTAAATCAAAAACGACTTCATGAAAGAAAGGGAAAGGAAAAGAGAAACCCTGCCCGGGGCCCCCGTCTGGAGCCAGGCCCAGAGGGAGGGCCCGACAGCGAGCGCCTGGTGGCCGGGTTTTCCACGGAGCCCGGTCGGGCACAGCCCGAAGAAGCTACGTGGTGCCTCCCATCCATCCATCCTGTGGGCCCACCACTCATGGGAAAAACCGCTGGGGTCGGGTGCGCTGTCACACGGGTGGCAGTGATGGTCAGGGACCTCGACAGACCAGACCCGGGCAGCAGAGGCTGGCTCTGGGGACGTGGAACGTCACCTCTCTGTGGGGGAAGGAGCCGGAACTAGTGCGGGAGGTGGATCGCTACCAGTTGGATCTGGTGGGGCTTGCCTCCACGCACAGTCGTGGCTCTGGAACCGTACTCCTGGATAGGGGTTGGACTCTATTCTTCTCCGGAGTTGCCCAAGGTGTGAGGCGTCGGGCCGGGGTGGGGATACTCACTAGCCCCCGGCTGAGCGCCGCTACGTTGGAGTTTATCCCGGTGGACGAGAGGGTCGCCTCCCTACGCCTTCGGGTTATGGGGGGGAAAACTCTGACTGTTGTTTGTGCCTATGCCCCAAACCGCAGTTCTGAGTATTCGGCCTTCTTGGAGACCCTGAATGGAGCCCTGCAGGGGGCTCCAGAAGGGGACTCCGTAGTCTTGCTGGGAGACTTCAACGCACACGTGGGAAACGATGGAGACACCTGGAGAGGCGTGATTGGGAGGAAGAGCCTCCCTGATCTAAACCCGAACGGTCGTTTGTTGTTGGACTTCTGTGCTAGTCATGGAATGGCCATAACAAACACCATGTTCGAACATAAGGATGCTCATAAGTGCACGTGGTACCAGAGCACCCTAGGCCAAAGGTCAATGATCGATTTCGTAATCGTATCATCTGATCTGAGGCCGCATGTTTTGGACACTCGGGTGAAGAGAGGGGCGGAGCTGTCGACTGATCACCATCTGGTGGTGAGTTGGATCAAGGGGTGGGGGAAGACTCTGGACAGACCTGGTAAACCCAAACGGGTAGTGCGGGTGAACTGGGAACGTCTGGAGGAAGCCCCTGTCCTGGGGATCTTTAACTCACACCTCCGGCGGAGCTTTTCAGCCATCCCTGTGGAGGTTGGGGGCATTGAACCTGAGTGGGCGATGTTCAAAACCTCTATTGCTGAAGCTGCGGTGATGAGCTGTGGTCTCAAGGTCTTAGGTGCCTCAAGGGGCGGTAACCCTCGAACACCGTGGTGGACCCCGGTGGTCAGGGAAGCCGTCCGACTGAAGGAGTCCTTCCGGGTTATGCTATCCGGGAGGACTCCGGAAACAGTTGCAGGGTATCGAAGGACTAGAAGGGCGGCAGCTTCTGCCGTGTCAGAGGCAAAGCAGCGGGTGTGGGAGAAGTTCGGAGAAGCTATGGAGAAGGACTTTCGGTCGGCACCAAGGTGCTTCTGGAAAACCATCCGGCACCTCAGGAGGGGGAAGCGAGATACCATAGATAGATAGATATCATCGTCAATGTCCCTGATGGAAGTCACTGAGGTTGTCAAACAACTCCACAGTGGCAAAGCCGCAGGGGTTGATGAGATCCGTCCAGAAATGCTGAAGGCTTTGGGTGTTGAGGGGCTGTTTTGGTTGACACGCCTCGTCAACATTGCGTGGAAGTCTGGGACAGTGCCTAGGGGTTGGCAGACCGGGGTGGTGGTTCCCCTATTTAAAAAGGGGGACCAGAGAGTGTGTGCCAACTACAGGGGTATCACACTTCTCAGCCTCCCTGGTAAAGTCTACTCCAAGGTACTGGAAAGGAGGGTTCGGCCGGTAGTCGAACCTCTGATTGAAGAAAAACAATGCGGATTCCGTCCTGGTCGTGGAACAACAGACCAACTCTTTACTCTTGCAAGGATCCTGGAGGGGGCCTGGGAGTACGCCCATCCGGTCTACATGTGTTTTGTGGATCTGGAGAAGGCGTATGACCGGGTCCCCCGGGTGATACTGTGGGAGGTGCTGCGGGAGTATGGGGTGAGGGGGTCACTTTTGAGGGCCATCCAATCCCTGTACGCCCAAAGCGAGAGTTGTGTCCGGATACTCGGCAGTAAGTCGGACTCGTTTCCCGTGAATGTTGGCCTCCGCCAGGGCTGCGCTTTATCACCAATCCTGTTTGTGATTTTCATGGATAGGATATCGAGGCGTAGTCGTGAAGGAGAGGGGTTGCAGTTCGGTGACCTGAGGATCTCATCGCTGCTCTTTGCAGATGATGTGGTCCTTATGGCATCATCGGTCTGTGACCTTCAACAGTCACTGGATCGGTTCGCAGCCGAGTGTGCAGCGGTTGGGATGAGGATCAGCACCTCCAAATCTGAGGCCATGGCTCTCAGCAGGAAACCGGTGGATTGCCTACTCCGGGTAGGGAATGAGCAATTACCCCAAGTGAAGGAGTTCAAGTACCTCGGGGTCTTGTTCGCGAGTGAGGGGACAATGGAGCGAGAGATTGGCCGGAGAATCGGAGCAGCGGGGGCGGTATTACAGTCACTTTACCGCACCGTTGTGACGAAAAGAGAGCTGAGCCAGAAGGCAAAGCTCTCAATATACCGGTCGATCTTCGTTCCTACCCTCACCTATGGTCATGAAGGCTGGGTCATGACCGAAAGAACGAGATCACGGGTACAAGCGGCCGAAATGGGTTTTCTCAGACGGGTGGCTGGCGTCTCCCTTAGAGATAGGGTGAGAAGCTCAGCCATCCGTGAGAGACTCGGAGTAGAGCCGCTGCTCCTTTACGTTGAAAGGAGCCAGTTGAGGTGGTTCGGGCATCTAGTAAGGATGCCACCTGGGTGCCTCCCTAGGGAGGTGTTTCAGGCACGTCCAGCTGGGAGGAGACCCCGGGGAAGACCCAGGACTCGGTGGAGAGATTATATCTCCTCACTGGCCTGGGAACGCCTCAGGATCCCCCAGTCGGAGCTGGAGGATGTGGCTCGGAGAAGGGAAGATTGGGGTTCCTTACTGGAGCTGCTGCCCCGCGACCCGATCCCGGATAAGCGGTAGACGATGGATGGATGGATGGATGGATGGATGGATAAATTGGAGTGTGTATTTTTCTTTCATATTGCCACACTTGGTAACCGTTTTATAAAAGCAATAGCTCACTTCAGACCGTGATATATGGTCATTATATCACAGTTAAGGGGGTTGTACCACGCCCCTTAACTGTGATATAATTACCATATACCACGGCCTGTCGTCAGCTACTGCTTAAGTATATATATATATATATATATATATATATATATATATATATATATATATATATGTGTGTGTGTATAAAATGTTTTCTATACTGGAGTGTTAAGTATTTAGAGTAGGCCTAAGACTAGGAGAAGAGAGGGTGGAGATTTTATTTGTATGTTTGATTTGTTTATTTTTAAAATGTGTATTAACCATTAATGTCTTTGCGTGTGGTGACGCGCACACACACACATTACAACATGATGTAAACCTTTGTTAATAGCTATTAAATATAAATGATCCTGGCCATTGAAATGAATGCGTGCAGCATTTAGTTTGATGTCTTCATGTTGACTTTCTATCAGCACAACTCTGACTTCCAGGGTCATTGTTGAGTTCTATACTGAAACTTTAAAAAGGCGTAAAGTTTGGAGGACCGCTGGAGGAGTTTGAACACATGCCAATATAAAATGTCTTCACTGTCTCTCAGTCAGCAGAGGTGGAGGGAAGGCTGTCAGCAGTGGAAGCTCACCTAGGGAGTCTGGTGTCTCGGCTGGACAGGCTCGGTGTCCTGGAGAAACGTATGGAGGAACTTGATAAACACAGAAACACAGACAAGGTTGATAAGACATTCTTATGTATTCTTTACTCTACTTCTGTAATATCATAATCCTTTTTATTTCATATGTTTCCTTTATTGAATAGACGGCAAAGTAATAACACAGTAAAATTGCATCCACCTTTTCTATTTATCATATTCTTCCAGGATGAAGTCATCACGATATCCAGAGAGAGCTGGGAAAATGTGATGAGCAGAGTCCTCTTACTGGAAACTAAACTAGATCTGAGCAATATACAGGTTGTGTACATACTATGACATTTTAATTTCATCTCCATGTAGTCACTGACTGTCTTGTTCCTTGAATCTGTTTGTAAAATTTGTTGATAGTTGGAAAGTCTTTGTGTTGAGCTGCAGTGATGGTCACCTTCACTGGTGGCTAACATGTGATTAGCTTGAAACTAGAACTAAGCCAGTTTTTTTGATTAATCCTTGACTGCACCTTTTTAAAATAACCATTTCCCTTTCTTACCTATCTATCTTAGTTAAGTGTCCCACCGCAATGTCCATCATGTCCATCTGCCTCCTATTCATCCAGCTCCATGGCTGATACTTCAAAGGTGAGACCTCACCTCGCTGTCACTATGCATAAACAAATCTATCATGTTTCTGGCTTTTCACACATTATTTTGTGTTCTATTGTGCTTTGTTGTAAACACACAAAAACAATCTGAGCTATTTATCAGACCTCTTCTTGGCCTGTGTCCCTTTGCACCCTGAGATCTTCAGAACCCCTTTAGTCACAAAGGGGATGCAGCCTTTGCAGTCAGGGCTCCTGGCCAGACGAGATCAGGGCTGCAAACTCTGCTCTTTTGCTTTTCAGTGATTTTTCTTTATGTTTTCTTGCATCTTTGTTTTTATTTTTTGTTTTGTTTTCTGGCTTTCAGTTCATTTCTTTGTGTTTTTAAATGTTTTCTGTTTTTATTGGAAGGCACTTTGTAACTGTGTATTATAAAGAATTATGTAAAATGTGTATTATTATTATGCAAAAGTATGCGTTAACGAGACACGTTAAAGCAGAAACGGATTACTTTCCCCCCTAGTGTTTCGTTATTGTTGTTGATGCAAATATTATCTGTTCTGTTTTTTTGTCCAGGAGGACCTCAAGGACAGGCTGGAGAGGATTACCAACATGTAAGTTCTTAATTATAGTTGCTTCAGTTCTCAGTTTCTCCGAAAATCCTACTCTTTTCTACCGACCTCAGAGTTCACAACATGGTTGTGAGATGGATCTGCTCCTGACTTTGTGCTTTAGCTTTCCCTCTTTCTGTTTTGACACGCAAAAGGCTGGCTAACCTTGTTGTCTGTTCCAGAGTCAGACTCTGGAACCTGGCCCTCCAACTAAACTAAAGAGTTAGCTCTGTTTTAAGATCTGATTCCTTCATGCAGGGGAGTCTTTGATGTTATCACCACATCCAGCCTGGCTTGATGATGGCAGCAACAGTCGGCCCTCCAACATATCGTTTTATGAATGTTTCGTGATCTCATAGAGAACATGTTGCTGTAGCTGCCATATTTAAAATAATATTGTATATTGAATATAATATTGTTTTGCACTTGTCAGATAGAACATATTTAATGGTTTGTGTGTCTGTGTGACATTTGCAGGCTGAAGAGCACCTCCAGTCTGCTGAAGAACACTGAATCCTGCAGTTAGTTTGGCTTGAATGTAACATTACACCACAATGTTGGCTCAATCAGCTGGCTCTGTAACTTCTAACAAGCTACCTGTACTTCAGATAACTGAGAAACTCCTGCTTTTAACTCAAGTCTCTAGTGAAATGACTGAAGAAATACTGTATGGATGGATAATTTCCACTGTTAGCCCTTCACAAATAAATGCTCCATTCTTTAAACGGCAGGTGCTTGTTTGAATTGTTTTTCATTTACGCTTGAAAGCCTCGACTCCAAATCAAGTAAATGATAGGCTTCATGTTCAAGGAGTTGAATTTGCAACAATTTGTCTACTGACAACAACAAAAAATGAATGGTAAGAATATTGTTTTCTGCATTTTTAAAGAAATCATTCTCTGAAATTTGACCCACCACACAAATGCAATTTGAGGTCCTCACAGCAACTGACTAATTACATTTGGTAATAACTGCTGCTCTTTCAAGCAGGCAACACAAACTGATATTTTCTGAGTGTGTCATCACGGCGAACTGGGCTCCTGGAGACACCTACTGCAGCAGGAAGTACCACAGAGGAGGTTTGAGGACTTTGCCAGGTGAAAGCTGAGTTGGGGGTAGGAAGTGGGGAAGGAGTCTGGCAGTGGGGTGTGGTTAGGGCGCCTGCTGCTGGGGGGAGATGGGAGTGCTCCAGCTGGAGGCCAGATAGTAAACGGAATCAGGTATCAGTCACATAATAAAAGCATGATGATGTCCTGGTTCTGTTCTCTCAGTAGGCTGGGTCCTGGAGGGAAGCTGACGAGGGCCGCCGCTCCACCAGACCAGAGAGAGAGAGAGAGAGAGAGACTCAGCACGGGAGGCTGCACGACCGTGTTATTGATTGTTTCGTTTTTGCATGAAAAGGCTGTAGAGGAGAGAATAAACCGTTTGTTCCTTGATACTGTTGACATTTGATCGTTTTTTCCCGTGTGTGAGCAGGTGTGGCTGCAGTGAGATCCTGACCAACGGGGTAAACAATAATTACCATTATTAATTAATGAAGTTACCTGCTGCTCCACGTGCGTAACTGCGCGCAGCGTCTTTGGAGTAGAACATATCGATCATGCTGCATTGATGGCTTCTCCTAGTCATAATAAATGAAGTCAAAGGACAGAGTGCTGTAAACAGCTCTCAACAGCAAACACGACTTTAGTGGGTCTATAAACATTTTGACAAAACCCGGATTAGGCTCCATTCAGTGGTGCAAAAAGGTATTATTGGTTAACCTCTGACTCTGGATAGACTCTGACTGCATTGCTGTGTATGGGACACAGCTTTCAGGTCAGGTGACAGACAGGCCTGGACACACACACACACACACACCTAGGTCTGTGTGGCTCACATAAAAACACACACCCCCACTCGTCAAAGACTACATCCACAATGGATATTTTATAACTCATTTGTTCATTTTAATTTGAATAATTCCTTCTATTTTGTACTCTCTTGGCTGATATTACTGTTTTTTACAACTTATTTACTGTTTTCTTATTTATTGTTTGTACTATTTTAAAATGCATAGAGAGAAGCCTGTGAAATTTCATTGTACACGAGTATAATGACAAAGATATTCTGAGTCTGATTAAAAATGTATTTTTGTGGAAAATGTAGAGCAAAGTGGATGAGGCAAAACTCAACATATATGAACGTTTTTACTTACTGGAGGTGCGTGTGTGTGTGTGTGTGTGTGTGTGTGTGTGTGTGTGTGTGTGTGTGTGTGCACATGGGTGTATGTTTGTGTGCCTCCATTCCACAAATAGTGCTTTGCGCTCTCTGTAATGTTTCTGGACCAGTAAGTAGATGTGATGTGTTATAATTGCTCCCAATCCTTTTCCGCCTAGTCCCCCCCTACTGTGCTGTGATTGGCTAGTACTCTTTGCCTCATCGCGCAAGCGTGATTGGATTTTATCAAATTAGTCTGATTACACTGATAAACACAGCAAGTATTTGTTCATATTAATAGTGTAAAACATCACGTAACCTTAGTTGTGTTATAATCTTTGATTAAAGTGGCCTTAAATTATGATAATTTAGAGCTGATTATCTTTTTTTACATTTACATTTATCAGATTTACCTGATAGTCACAGCAAACTAAAGTATTTGTTCTTATAGGGAATAAAATCTGCCACATCACTTCAACAATGCTGAACAGTTTCACTGCTCAGCTCCATCTGCCAATATAGACCAGTACCCCAAATTGATGGTAAGTGGTTTTAGCACCTGAGTTTCTAGAAACTAACATTGTCCCTTGGTCAGTGTTTACAGACGCATACAAACTCTTGAATGTCCATCCAAGCATCGTCTACCGCTTATCCGGGGTCGGGTCGCGGGGACAGCAGCTCCAGTAAGGAACCCCAATCTTCCCTTCTCTGGGCCACATCCACCACATCTGCCAGCGCCGACTGGGGGATCCCGAGGTGTTCCCAGGCCAGTGCCGAACCGATCCAGTGACTGTTGAAGGTCACAGACCGATGACTCCAACTCTTGAATGTTAGTGTCATATTTTATTTTCTCTCTTAATAACATCATACTGTCTGTGTTGATGGACTTTTTGCCAAAGAAGTATCACTACCATGTATGCAGCTACAAAGCAGTGAACGTGGGGAGTGACCATGTCGATTGTGAAGCCACGCTCCAGATGTCCCTCCAGTTAAAAGAGGAGATACTGATGTGGCTCAAGTCAATATCAGTTATATGGAGAGAGGACTTCACTAAACTTACTAAAGGTTTAAAGATCATCTTTAAAGTTGGTGGTTGTTATTTACAGAGTTGTGGCAACATTTCTAGTTGTTCATAATAAAGCCACTTCTTTCAATATGAAAAGTTTGAATGGGGTTGAAAGCTTATTATTGATTAGTATCCATAGTCTGTTGAAGGGCAGTTGAAAAGTTATCAGTAACTCGTATCCAGGGGTGGACAGTATTTGAGTAGAACTACTTTATTAGTTGACATAAGTACTATTAATGAGTATCTGGACATTACTTGATTACTTGCTCATGACCTAAAGTAAATGTAGAAATTCACATCTCTTTGATTTTCTGACCACCTGTCATTTCAAGTAGATGCAATACGCCCCCAAAAGATAAATATTTCAATATTTAAAACGTCCATTTATTCATAGTCCCCAGAGTTGCATGACAGATGGTGGTACTCAAACCATTTCCCCCCAAATTCCCATCAATTTGAAATTGTCATCCAGTCAAAACACATTGCTGACAAGGTGTTTAAATATATAAACATAGTGTACAAGCTGGTGGTAAAAAGGAACTCCACCTCTTCCCTATGTTTTTACTTTTGTGTCTGTTACGTATAGATTGATGGATCCCATTTTGAGGGCCAGCTCCACCCCTGGCCATTGTAGACATGGGCTTGGAAATATGCTTGTGTCCTGTGGGGAGCTCTTGTACACTGGGTAAGCATCAAGCTGGTGTGATGAAACTCTCCCCTGGCAAAAGCTGCACTTTTTTTGCCCATGGTTAAGGGAACGAGTACTAGCCAATCACAGCACATCTGGGTGATTTGTATCCGGTAAAGGGAGGATACTAAAGAAAAATGAAATGGATATTTTGTTCCCGAGCAGGCGTGCCAGGCAGTCTGAACCTACTTTTTCACAATCTGTGTACTACTCTCTAACATATTATCCTCTAACTGTTAGAGTTTAAGACTACACTTATTACGGCCATGCTTGTGATTGGAGTCTTTGAGTCTAAAGCAAAGGAGTCTGAGTTTGTCCTGGAAGGCAGAGATCGGGGCTGAAAAAACGGAAATGAATAGCGCGGGAGATTTATTTCTATTCCGTGTTGACGTAATGTGGCGTTTTCTGCCGCTGCTGATTTAACGTTCTGCAACATATCCGCAGCATACAGTCCAGAGGAAAGCAGGGACACGTTGACTAAGTCCGGTATTTGAAAGACTATGGATGAAAGTCAGCAGCCGAAGCCTTCCCATCAAAACAGGTAACAAGTTTGAACTTTTTGTCTACATGAGAGGCACAAACATCCAGCGAGAGAAAGCAAAGTTCCCGGTCACGTTCGGACAGAGACAGACAGACAGACACACACATTTTTCTTTGAATTGTTGTGGAGTTAAGTAGCTTAAAATAAACTGACAGTACTTGAGTAAATGTAATTAGTTATATTCCACCACTGCTTTTAGTTATAGATTACATTTTTATATAAATAAACAAACCTACAGTGAGCAATAATGCTGACATATCACTTATGTGATTAATTGGTTCATCACTATCACTATCATTATTGACACTTTTGATAATCAGGTAGTGTGCTATTTGTATCATATTAAAGTGTATATGCTTATGTATATGATTCACTTTCAGATTAAGTCACAAATCAAAGAGCCACTGGGCATGCTGCCAAACCTGAGCTGAGACGAAATTAAACAAAAATTATTATTATTATTATTATTATTATTATTATTATTATTATTATTATTATATTTCTCAGTGAAGCTTGTGCATGAACCCAGAGAACAGAAAGGACATTTCAGTAAATGGAAGTGCAGCCGGGTGTTCTAAGAGTGGTAGTTATTTTATTAGAGATTTTACTCAATATTGTGCACATTAAGCTTCTTCTCAAACAATAATTCTGGTATTTTAAAGTGACTGTTTATGGTAATGTTATTGTTTTACTGTGTGTGTGTGTGTGTGTGTTTATATATACACAACTGGTATACAAGTCAAATGTAAACATAGGAACCTGGATAGCTGTGTAAACTGGGAATTACTGCTCAGAAATAAACTGACATGTTTCAGTAATTTATAATCTGTTAATTCCAAAACAAATTTGGTTTTGTGATCTAAGAAAAATCAAACTTGACATCCTCTCTCTTGACTTTTTGTGTGTTTCTCTGTAGTGGCACAACCAGGAAGAGGGAAGACTACCTAGAATGGCCAGAGTACTTTATGGCTGTAGCCTTTCTGTCAGCCCAAAGGAGCAAAGACCCAAGCTCACAGGTGTGTGTGTGTGTGTGTGTGTGTGTGTGTGTGTGTGTGTGTGTGTGTGTGTGTGTGTGTGTGTGTGTGTGTGTGTGTGTGTTCCTGTGTGTTCCTGATGAGCCTCTACCATCAGTGTGTTCTTCATCGCTCCCATATTAAAATGATATGCTGTCGTGGTAACATATAGTCACTAGGGTTGGGAACAGAAACTCTGTTCCAAGTAAGAACCAAATCCAAAATGTTCTGCTTATCGATTCCTAAACACGCACATTTGTGCTCTCTCTGGACTTGGTGGCGCTCTGCAAAGCGATACTTTTTGTTTATGTTTTGTCTCGGCACTATTAATAAGAGTAGCGAGCACCGGAGGCCGTGTGCTATGGACCGCAGGTTCTGTTCTCTGCTGCGCAACAACGGCCATGTATCAGTGAGAAAATGTTTTAAACTGATCTGTAAATCCTTTCAATTATTTTCCTCTCCTTACATTGATGCTCAAATACATTAGCCAGGGATCATCTTAACTGCATATTACTTCAGTGATGAAATAAATCCATGTTGTAACCACTTTAGGTTCGAAGTCAAGTACTTAAGTAGACACACTGATAAAAAGAGTTGCTATGACAGTGATTCCATTAGTCTGTGTGTCACAGCAATCCTTTTGAATTTAAGGTCCAGTATTTTCTGATCAGGCATCTGACAAATACTTATAATTATTATGACAGCACAGCAGTGATGTGGAAATTAGACTCATTTTAAATATGCCGCTACTATCATTACTACTAAATGCTTAATGTGTTGAATAAAATATTGTTATATTATTTTGGGTAAATTAATTGTTATATCACTCGGGTAATAAAAAATAAAATATTAATATTAATCACCCATATAATCCTGATCTGGTTTCACATACAAATTCCCACTCCCATTATGGCATAACTGTAAGAGGTTTTTATTATGCGAGTAGCTTAATGGTGCAGTACAGGGGAGAGTTGGAGCGAGGCCTGTGAGCTCTGAGAACAGTATTCTCACACGGAAAGAATATGGGAAGATGCTGCTGTTAACATAGCTCTTAAATCTTCAAACCAACACTTTCAAAAAGATCTTCGCCGATACATAAAGACAAAGTATGTGCATGTGTAGAAGGCTTGATGGAAATGGATGTCCATCCTAATAATGTCCGAGCATTGAGAGACACTACTGAGAGTGGTGGACTGTTGCATCTTGGATTATTTCATGATGCACTGGACTGTTTAATATTAAAACATATTTACAGCTAGACTAACCTGCGGAACCTCTCTTCTCTGCAGGTGGGGGCGTGCATAGTGAACCAGGAGAATAAGATCGTTGGTATTGGTTACAATGGGATGCCCAATGGCTGTGACGATGACCTGCTGCCGTGGTCCCGCTCTGCTGACCACTGGCTCGACACTAAATACCCATATGGTGAGAATACATGTGCACATGCACTTCTTGCTTTTCACCTGTTTTAATTTTTTATTATGATTTGGGTTTTATTTTTTCTGTAATCAAACAGTTTGGTTGAAGAAGAGCTGCACTTACAACAAAGTAACAAAGCTCTCCTGGTTGCATCCACCGCAGCACTCCATAGTATTCCTTTTAAATTACATAATTTACATAATCCAATTTGAAAGCCATGGTGTGACTGTAATGCATTCGATGTCCATACTATGCTGCTGAGTTCTCTTCATGGCCTGTAGAGGGTGGTAGAGGATAAATAATGAATAAGTGTCACTTTTTCTGATCAGATGCTCTCACATTGTACTTGCAGTGCTCAGTTGAGGGTGGGATGGAGGCCACATAAGCAATCTACATCATAATGAACTCGTTCTTCTTATTTAGATCAGTTTTTTCTTCTATTATCATTAAATGAACTGACAGATCCACAGAACATATCTAATTTTGGCTAGAGGAAAGGATAACATGGCTGTTGACTTATGAAACTAAAGTGATGAGTAGTATTTAGACTGTAACTAGACTTCTACCTCCCCATCAATACAATGGAGGTGAATAGAATTCTGTTTGTGATGCTCAAAACACTGATTATGCATTAAAAACAAATTCAACAGCAACATCTCTTCCGAATAATCCACAAACATCAGTGTGGAAATTTTTCATAGGGATCATTTTCTACCAAATAAAATATAATGTATTATAATGAATGTCAGCTGGTTGTATGTTTTATGGAGTGTTTAGGAGAAGAGAAACTGTTGTTGTTGGTCTATTTCTTCAGTGTTATAGAAAACACTCACCATCCTAGGAGGCAGGTTCTTGGAACGTCCTGTAGTCACTGGGTGCAATCTCCACGCTCTGTCCCACAGTGTGCCATGCAGAGCTGAACGCCATTATGAACAAGAACAGCGCTGATGTGAAAGGCTGCACCATGCATGTGGCTTTGTTCCCCTGCAACGAGTGTGCCAAGCTCATCATCCAGGCCGGTGGGTCACAAACACACACACACACACACACACACACACGCAATAGTACACACACACACACGTACACACACACACACGTACACACACGTGATGTGAAAAGGGTTTATGCTTATTTCTGCATTCAAAAAGCCTTATTCAAGAAAATTCTTAAACAGATGTCAGACTCTGCAACAAGTACTCAATTATCACAATTAAAGTATTTGTTATCCTCAGTAACCAGGACTTTGTTTCCAGAGAGGTGTCAGTGAGCCAATGGAATACAATCCAGGAAGTTCAGTCTGAGTTGTAGACTCATGAGTTTGAAGGTTCACAAGACACCAATACACTGCACAGCGCTTTATAATACTCGCACAAGAGTCACTTTAGAAAGTGACTGATTTTTAAGTATTTCTCTATAACATTAAAAATGTAATTTAAAAAAAAAAAATTAAAAACGTTCAAGCGAAACTCTCTGCCAGACTTTGTTTCATGCCAATCCACCCAGTAAAAACGGAGATACGATGATATAAAGTTGATGCAAAAGTATGAGAAATCTTCGCCGTATTTTGACTTTTAAAAAGCAGAAAATAATGCTGGAAACTGTAGAGCAGGGGTGGGGAATCTCTGGCCTCCGGGCCGTATACGGCCCGCGAGACCATTTGATCCGGCCCTCGAGGTAATTCGTAAAACGCACGCAAAAAAATTCCACTAGCAAAAGAAACTAGACTGCAATATTTTAAACGGGCGACTGACTGTTTTTCCTGGCCAAGGTCAGGGTCCTTGAACACAACACGAGCGGAACGTGTCATCACGTGGTCACGTCATGTCAAAAACTTCAATATTAAACAAGGCGGTCATTGACGTCAGTGAAGGCAGCATGGCGAGTTTAAAACAGAGAAAGCTGGATGTGGAATGTCGCACTTTCCAGGAGAAATTGGATGAACGATGATTTCTTTGTGGAAGTAAAAGTTCAGTGTGTCTAGTTTGTGTGGACGTACTTGCAGTGATGAAAAATAAATTTCAGTTTGTGCATTCACATTCTCTCCTTCGCTCCGTTTTGGTTTAGAAAGACAGAATCAAAGGTATGCGAAAACGGCCAAATTAGCCCCGGACTGCAGAGGGTTAAGTGTTCCTGTAAACGTCCCCTCTCTTTCCCAGTTGTTTATTCTCTGAGTCTTTTCCATCATTTCCACTGGTCGCCTGCCTTTCAACTCTATTTTTCATCCTCTGCCTCTGTCTTCTCCTGAGAGTGACTGGACACTACTGTGTAAGCTGCTGTCATTTCAGATATGTGTTGTCATATACAAAGAAACCATGGCAGCTATTACAACACAGTCACACTGGAATGTCTCTTAAAGGTTCTGTTTTATAAGAATCAATTCAAATTTATTTGTATAGCCCAATATCACAAATGATACATTTGTCTCGGTGTGCTTTACAGACTGTACAGGATACGACACCTTCTGTCCTTAGACCCTCGCATCACACAAGGAAAAACTTCCTAAAAGAAACCCCATAATTAAAGGGGGAAATGTTAGAAACCTCAGGGAGAGACTGAGGAGGGATCCCTCTCCCAGGACAGACGTGCAATAGATGTCGTGTGTACAGGATAAACAACATAGTACAAATACAACATTTGTTGTGTTGAAAAAAGATAAAGTTTGGATGAATTCAGGAAAATGTCAAAAAGGCTTCCCGGTGTCCAGCAGGACCAGGGTAGCAGGCGCAGCCACGAGTCCTGATCCTGACGTAAACTTTATCAGTGGCAACCTGCCACATGAGAGACACAGAAACTCTGGGGATGGTACCCCGGATGGTGAGTTAGTAACATACATTTACATAATTGCATTCAGATAGAGAGGGAGAAGAAGAGAGAGGAGGAGAGCAGGGAGGTGTCCCCCGGCAGTCTAAGCCTATAGCAGCATAAGTAGGGGCTGATCCAAGGCAAGCCTGAGCCAGCCCTAACTATAAGCTTTATCAAAAAGGAAAGTCTTTAGCCTACTCTTAAAAGTGGAGAGGGTGTCTGCCTATGAGATCTTTAAGATATGCTGGATCCTGACCATTAATTGCTTTGTAGGTCAGGAAATTTTTTTGAATTCTATTCTGTATTGAATCCTGGGTAACAAGATTAAAGCCGTCACATAATTGTACACTATGCTCTAATACTATGCTAAAAGTATGCACCATGTGCTAATCTGCATCATATACTGTTGTGTGTCTTGGGACAGTAGTGTCCCGTCCATCATCACATATCGTAACCTTTTTGGTTTAAAGTAATTTGCCTAATTCATGCATTTTTGTGAATAAAAGAAATGTGCAGAAACTTGCCCATTGTTGCAATTCATAACTATTATGGTTTGTGTTAAGGGGAAATTAATACGTTTAATGTCAGGTACATTCAGAGATTTATCCTGAAGTCGCAAAGAAGAAACCGGCTTTGATCATTAAGCTATTTGCATCACACTATGGCATGTGGCTTTGTGTGTAATGTAGATATGCAGGCGTGAAGCCTTGAGTAATGAACACATTTCACAGACATCCTAAATGCTTCAAAAAGCTTAATTTCCCCATCACTATTCTAAATCCCCACAGCTGGCTCTAATGTTTATTGCACCTCAGCATGAGTGTGTTGATCAGCGTGAACGACATCATTTAGATTTTCCTATTCTCTGAGCCTTTTTGTGGGAAAAAGTGTAAAGTTGGTTAGAAAACTCCTTTCGGGTGCAGGAAATCTGGCCAGCATTTCATATATCATATCTTGCTGCTCGGGAGACAAAACACGGTTAAATCAACTCTGCCTTTCTTTTTTTTCTTTTTTCTCTCCTCCTCCTCCATTCAACTGTCATGCATTCCCTCAGGTAAGAAGCACGTCTCTGTTAAAAGACTAATAATGGTCTTTATTTTGCATTACTGCATTTCTGCGTTGCTTCATAATCCTTCACTCCCTCCCTCTTTCCAGGTATTAAGGAAGTGGTCTATCTTTCTGATAAGTACCATGACACACCGGAGATGGTCGCTTCCAGAAGGCTGCTTGGTATGGCAGGCATACAATGCAGGTGTGAGACTATGACACACACAGACACACACAGACACACAGACAGCTAATTGGACCTCTAGCTGCACAGCTAACCGAGCTAACTAGCTAACACCAGTATTGCAGCAGTTAGCAGTTAATTTAGCAAAAGGTGAAGCTATTTATCCAGAACTCCATAAATCACCTCTGTACTGTATTTACTGTCATCGAACTGGCCTTATAACATTTAATGACGAGTCCAAAGTGGACCACTTTATTTAAGGTCAAGAGAATTATTCATGACACATTTATAATGGTTTCATGAAAGCTAATGTCAAAACCAGCTGCATATGACAGTGTAATGCCATGTTAACACTTACAAGCCAAATTTAAGTTTGATGAGCAACTGAGGAGGGATCCCTCTCCCATGACGGACAGACGTGCAATAGATGTCGTGTGTACAGGATAAACAACATAGCACAAATACAACATTTGACAGAAATTATGTTGTGTTGAAAAAAGAGAAAGTATGGATGAATCCAGGAAAATGATAAAAAGGCTTCCCGGTGTCCAGCAGGACCAGGGCAGCAGGCACAGCCACGATTCCTGATCCTGATGTAAACTTTATCAGAGGCAACCTGCCACATGAGAGACAGACACTCCAGGGATGATGCCCCAGATGATGAGTTAGTAACATACATTTACATAAATGCATACAGATAGAGGGAGAAGACGAGAGAAAGAGGGGAGGAAAGAGGAAGAGCAGGGAGGTGTCCCCCGGCAGTCTAAGCCTATAGCAGCATAACTAGGGGCTGATCCAAGGCAAACCTGAGCCAGCCCTAACTATAAGCTTTATCACAAAGGAAAGTCTTTAGCCTGCTCTTAAATGTGGAGAGTGTCTCTGCCTCCCGAACACAAACTGGAAGCTGGTTCCACAGGACAGGAGCTTGATAGCTGAAGGCTCTGGCTCCCATTGTACTCTTAGAGACTCTAGGAACCACAAGTAACCCTGCAGTCTGGGAGCGTAATGCTCTAGTTGGTTTATTACTATGAGATCTTTAAGATATGCTGGAGCCTGACCATTAATTGATTTGTAAATCAGGAGAAGGATTTTGAATTCTATTCTGTATTTTACCGGGAGCCAGTGCAGAGCAGCTAATACAGGAGTAATATGATCCCGTTTCCTTGTTCTTGTCAATACACGTGCCGCTGCATTTTGGATCAACTGAAGAGTCTTAAGCGACTTTTTGGGACAACCTGATAACAATGAGTTGCAGTAATCCAGCCTTGAAGTAACAAATGCATGGACTAGTTTTTCTGCATCATTTTGAGACAGGATGTGTCTTATTTTTGCAATGTTATGTAGACATAATCCACATCCACATAAAAGGTGGTACATTTCTCTTTTAGTTAGGACTGACATATTTTTTCTCCTCACGCAGGCAGGAGCTACTTTTAGCCTTAGAAAGTTTAGTGAATTTGGCCACTGGACTTCCAAACCCCTGAAGAACTCTGACAGTGGGAGCAGCTGGTGGGGACTTTGCATTTCAATAAGATACAAATGCTGCTCCTCTTTTCATATCAACAGGTTATTGTCCTTCTCTATGACGGTGAAATCTTGAAAGTGCTGGTTAAATTCCATGATCAGTGATGATTCCAACATCGTAGCTAGCCCTTGTTGGTCTGGGAAAAACAACGAGTTGTCGTACTTTTTCTGCTTGCTCTTTTACTCATTTATTTTAATTAAAAATGTCTTAAATCATATTCCATCATGGCGATTGACTCTTGGCAAATTAAAAAGACAAACTTTCTTAAACTTAAAGGCCACTGTGTCTGGAGTCACTGTCAATTATATAATTCATCTGCTTGAATCACCTTTTCATAATCTTTTTTATTATTGACACTTTATTGGTATTTTGCAATAAAACCAAGTATGACTATATAAGTTCAGCAAACTGAAACAAACCCATCAAGTCCTGTGTCGGATTAGGTCCGGACATTTTGTTGCGTAAAGCTTCAGATAAAAAAAAAATAATAATAAAATAAAATCTGTCTCTTTGACTCTTTGTCTGAAGAGAAAGTGTAGCCCACGTGTTTGACCAGAGGAGGATGGCGCTGAAACATCTATGGTTGATGCAAATCTCTTCCTCCACAACTCCTACTTAAAGAGCATTACGATCATCCGTGTACAAAGTTCTGTTCTAGTTCACAACTGTTTTGTTGCCCTTGACAACAGTGCAGTCAATTATTGGCAGATTCTTTATCATTTTGAGAGTTTATGTTTTGAGCTGATGGTTCACTGTGCCATATTCTGTGTTTGGTTCTGTGTTCATGCCGTTGTCGGGTTTGTTATTTTTTATGTGTGAGAAAGGCTTTCCAAAGCAAGAATATAACATATATCATATATCTTTGTCTTTAATGAAGAAATTGAGCAGTACCAGGCGGGTTCAGGTCTTAGGTTTAGCTCTGTGTCGGGTTCTACTGTGGTATCTTCATTTTTTGTCGTAAGTTGTAATGCTGGAAAACAGCAATACAAATTTTACCGTTTGTTGCGGCTTGTCCCAGGGGACGGGTCTAACTGCTGTTGAAAAATAGCATATATATATATATGAACAGTCATGTCAGACTTGAAGCCGTGCAAGTAGTGTCACACCCACACCCACAGCCAGCAGTTTCATTTACGCTCATGAAAACATAGTTATGATTATTATATTCTGTTTCTGACAAAAATTGCCCTAAATGCTATACACTAGTCCTTTTTAAGTGACACTCCCACATTGCTGCACAACGCTGCGCTAATTGCCGTAATGCCCTATTTGGTGTGAGTGCAGCCTTTGTCCCTTTCTCACACTTCTTTTCGTTTACAATTTTTCCCAGACCTTGTAAAAGTGTAGGTGGAGGTGTGCAGGTATGACTTGATCAAACATGGAAGAAGTGACTTTCATCCACCATGTTTTTATGTGGTGTTTTCCGTGTGTGTCCTCATACCCTGACTATTGTGTGTGTTGTTTTTTTCCTCTGTGTTTTGGCAGGCAGTTCGAGCCCAAGAGGACTAAGATTGTCATTGATTTTAATTCCATTAACCACCCTGGAATGCTGAACGGCGCGACCAACTGAAAATGCAAAAGGCTCACCTTGGGGAGCTGCTGAATGAGGCGGGGAAGTAGAGGGAGACTGACAAGATTGAAAGGGACTTTGATGCCTTTTCTGTTTGTCTTCTTGCCCCCCACTTTGTCCAAAGGAAAACTGAAGGATACCTCGACTTTGGCATCTTTTGATATTTTGATTAACCGGATATTCAAGATAGTTTAATTTGACGCTTCACCCTTTGTGGATGGCTGTGGCAGAAGGTCTTTCAATGCTGCTTTCACACTTTTTTTCTTTTCTTTTATAAGTCCCTTTGGGTTTAGGCATACACAAGGACTTGGAACACACTTTCTTGGGTGTTTGATTTTAAAATCTTTTGTGTTGTGAATCAGATCTTCTCATGGCTGTCTGCACAGGGGGAAACCAGAAATCCTTCAAACAAGGTTCCAGATTAGTATAGAGGCACCTTGACCTTCAGTTCATCTGACCATTTGCAGTTACAGTGGAAGCTTCCCAGTAAATCAGTATTTTTGCAATTGCAATTGTTTGTAGAAAGTAACCACTGTTCAAATATAACCTGTGTTCTACTTTTATTTTTGAATCTTTGAAAATGTAAATGGGCATCTCCTTTACTAGCAAGTAAAATGTGAAAATTATACAAAGCTATAACAATGGTGATCTCCAGCTCCTATGAGGCGGTGACATACCAATGACAGCTTTATTTCCTCAAGGCTAACTAAATAGTTGCTTTAATTAAATAACAAAATAACACCAATTTTCCAGATTATAAGGATAAATGGAGATGCTTTGTGAATGTCCTAATTATTCCAATATTAGCGCTGTCACTCTCTTGAGATGAAAATGAGATCTCGATCCCAACGGGGACTTACCTGATTAAATCAAGGTTTGAATGAATGAATCTTAAACTCTGTATATGTTACTGTGGGCATATTTTTTATATATTCCCTGTCGTGGATATGGATCTCAGTTTTAATGTTTTCTGAAAGATGTTGCCATCTTCAGTTGGTGAGAAGTTTCTGTCATGTTTTTGTAAAATGTAAATTTCTTTTATATTTCTTTCGTGTGTGTGTGTGTGGGTGGTATATACATCATGTATGTACGTTGGTGTTTTCACATGGTGACTGAGAAACTCTTCTCAATTCTGTCTTCACACCATTGTTCCGTCAACCATGTTATCTGTCAGTGCAGTTGAAGCAATAAAGGTTTTGGAACGCATCAGCTCGTGTCCACTGAGTTCATTATTATTAATAATGCATTTTAGGATCTAATGACTCAAAGGCTCCAATTTAATTGACAAATACATGCAGTTTGTCATTCATGACATCACTATCAATAGGTAAAAATATCTATCTAAAAATCTATTTAGGATTTTTAGATAACAATGTAATTTATTAGCCATTCAGAATACCAAAGCTGGTTCTTACATATTAAGTTCAAGCAAAGTTGAAACGAATTAAATCCTCGTTTGTAACAAACACATAATTTTGAGATTATCTGCATGATTGAAAGCATGATTTGTACTCTTAGAGCTACAATAATTATATTTATATATCATTTTATATATATATATATATATTTGTTGGTTAATTCTAGACAGGCACAGTTGTCTCGCACTCATTGCTTTAAAAAAAATGGTACTGGTTTATTGGTAGAAGAATACAAGGCTTATAAAGACAACATAAGCCTTAGTTTTCAATTACATCAGGTTTAAAACTGGACCCAGGTAAAATGGCTGCCATGAGTCAAAACTAGAGGTTGGTGGAGTCACCAAAACTGCAAGTACTGTTACTTTGTCAAAGTAATCATCAAAATAACTACTTCAGTTAGAGTACTGAATCAACCACTTGAGTAGAAAGTAACTTAATAAGTAAAATAAAAAACTCAGTTTGTTTATTCTATGAGGATCTGACAGACATAATCTCAACAACATAAACACAGATGTTTCCCTCAGGTAAAGGCAAAGTGGAAAAACCTAAATCTATATTTATGTTCAGTTGATGTGATGAAATGTCACACAGTCATCTGCTGTTTAGATCATCTGCTACATATACAGCAGGACAATATTCCATCTCTTCTAAGTGATCAATAAATACCCATGTGAAGATTACATTATTATTATATTCTATAAAGTACACCACTAAGTAAAGATTTATTATTTGCTTGTTTCCTATATTATATTATGCTTTAGCAAATGAATCAGCAAATCAGATATGCATGGACCATATCCATAACTCATTTGGTGCCCTAGGCAAGATTTCAGCTGGTGCCCCTTGCACAGCAACCAATTCTGCCACCAATCAGTGTGTTCATACACTCCCACAGAAACGACACAGCTTTATTTATTTGAGGACAAGGTATTTTAGACTTTGTTGCAGACGTGTTATGGCAAACTTTGTTTTTCCAAACTTTTCATCCAGAATAATATTAATTCATCATATACACATCTGAATTAGTTGTAACATGGTGGAAGCTGGTGGTTGAGATAATAACATCAGCAACAATGTAATCTTCTCTCAACAGCAGGAAAGTATAAAGGATCCGGTGTTTTCTGACGCTTTTATAAAGGTTGTTATTTTGAATGTCAAGGGAAAGAAAAACAACACAAATTGTTAATTCTTTTGACATTTGTTTCCTGGCAAGAATCACCAAGGACTATTTTCTTTCGAGGAAACTAACAATTTGGCCCAACACCTGTTTTGGTGGCTGATTGTTCCTTCATGCTTGCACAGATCGCTGAACAAAAGTTCACAGTAGGGGTAGTAGGGTATGTACTGAAAAGCCTCAGGGTGTGGAGTGTGCAGAAAGCCTGAAATCTGGCATTGACACTCGGGAACCCCCACTGATATAATATGTTCATTTTGTGCAACGAGGCAGTAAAATATTACTAATGAACTAAGCCGCCACCAGTTTGAGATTCCAACCTCCTGTTGAAAGCCACAGTCTGTTGAGACACATTAAGCACTTTCTGCATCGCTGGACTGGGCGGCATTTTGATTTTGACCACTAAACAAAGAGCGAGAGGCAGATATTACACAAACACAGGGGTGGGTACAATCAAATCACATGCTATATTAGCCAAGGCACTGCTGTGGGAAGAACAGAGCAGGAGTGACAAAGTACTCTTGGGGTAAGAAGCACAGGGAGACTGAGGAAAGATGGACAATGAAGGAGGAAAATGAGAGAGTGAGAGGGAGTCTTCATTGACTAAATAATGAGTGCACCAAGTCACGGCCTTGCTCTCAATTACACTAAAAAAGGATGTAGAAACCCAGAGCAGACATGCATGAAAAAACACAAGCAAAGGAAATGATCAAAAAACAAACAGCAATGAAACACAGAAAGCGTTCAGCCACCTCCGTCCTTTCCTCGGCTCGAGCATGCAGTGTTCACATGTTTGTCATTTCTCTAAGACCAAAGTAGGTCTGATTCTCTTGCTGCCACATCAAGGCTGATGGTGTAGAGTTCGTCGTTTTAATTTTCTCTTCCAAATAATTAATTTAGCTAATTAGGTGTAACTAAGGACTTGCTTAAAAGGCCTTTTTGAAGATCTTATCCATTAAGCTGGTGAGACAAATAATGATGGCAATAATGGCCCAGGAAAAGCCCTTTATAAGTGCAGTCCATTGACCACTAGTGATTTACACTATTCACACATCCACTATATTCAGACACTCTTCCGACATGTGCTTTTTCACACATGCCATGGCAACGCGGAGATAGATGGAGCAAGAAACAGTCCAGAAGGTGGCGGCAATACAACACTTATGGATGCCAAATGCCATAAACTCAACAGAAGAAGAAGAAGATTGGACAAGGCCGAATGTAAGCAACCTTGTTTCAGGAACATGGCAGGCGAGGAGTGCATTGTCCTGTGCTAATGTTCTTATAATGTTTAACAAGTTTGTGAGACAAGTCAAATCACCCACGAAAGCATTGGCATGAATGTTAAACCGTAAACAAGTTATTACAAGTAAGTGTTAGCTAACACGCGTTATCAGTCGATAACAAATCTAATTCATATAGAATGATATGCTATTTCTGAACTTTGTTAGTGGACTCAAGAAGCTTTATTCAGATTGCACATTGAATTCTTGGGGATGTTCATGTTTTGAGCCTCTCAGTTTTAGCCTTTTGAACCGTGCCTGCATTTATAAATACATGACCAACCATTTTTTAGTATTTATCCTCAGTTTCTTTTTAAACCTTTTTAAATTGAGAAAATATAGCTGGCTTCTTCACATACACAGTGAGCATTTTTCCGTTGAAAAGACATTTGGAAACTCTCAAGAAAACAACTTTTAGGACCTACTGATTAAGGACTATTCAAGTGTTCGTACTGGAAAGTTGATTTTGTTTACCTCTATGGCATCATGTGACTGACACGGAAGTTGTAATTACACTGTTAGGCCACTGCAAAAATGTGCTTGCCTTTGGCACTATCCTGCAGCTGCTTTACTTCTCTTCCTTTGCCGCTAACAAATTGGAGTGGGCGTGTTTTGAAGGGGGTGTGTTAAAAGGGCGTGTTTTGAAGGGGGGTGCTTTAAAAGGGCGTGTTTTGAAGGGGGGTGCTTTAAAAGGGCGTGTTTTGAAGGGGGTGTGTTAAAAGGGCGTGTTTTGAAGGGGGTGTGTTTTAAAAGGCTGCAGAGGTGTTGTCCATGATTAATGTAGGTTTGGCTAACATCCTCCTCAGCAGTCCAACACAGCGCTAGCCCTCTTAACCAGTGTATTGAGTCTTTTTCTATCCCTCTCCGTGTTTCCAGCTCTCCAGCTGACGGCCGCGTAGAAAATTGCAGATGCCACCCACTGGAAGCGTAGATTTTCCCAGCCTGGCCACAACAGACTGTTGTAACCTCTCCCCATTCATGGACTGTTGACTGGACCTAGCAAAGCCCAACATTAGCCTGACTGTTTAACTTGAACTTCTGTCATTGTACCTGCATTGATTTGATTGAATGTGACTCAGTGGTTTATTGTTGTAATGTTTGTTTGTAGTCAGATTTTAGATTTAGATTTCTTTTCCCATGGGGATATTTGTTTTCACAGCTGGTACACAACAGATATATACATAGCAAAACAGCAACACACAGCAACTCACTGAAACTGAACATACAGACAGCAACAGATATATATAGATGTACATATGTCTATATGTTATACAGTTATAAAAAGTACAGAAACTTCAAGTATTGTGTCAGCAAGGCAGATTGTTCAGGGCCGCTAATGCAGATGAAACAAAACTCCTGCTGAAGCGAGCCCCTCTCCATTTAAGTGTCCTGTATCTCTGACCAGAGGGGAGTAATGTGAAGTGTTGGTTCAGGGGGTGTTCGGTGTCTTTTTGTATTGTGTATAAGGCTTCTTGCCCTTACTGTGAATGAAATAGTTCACCGTTTCAATGAAAACGAGTGATGAGTAACGTCACTCGGTAACTGTTTTCCCGTCTAGCTACATCGGTAGGTAATCTGCAAGTCAGTATGTTGTATATTTCTTTTTGTTTTCAAATGTTTTGGGCATTATTAATGTTTTCCCAAATAACTGTTGTGCAGACGAGATAACATTCTGAGATTATTTATCTCTTGTTTTTTTCCCTTTGCAACATGTGCTTTTGTCTAAGATTGTTACGTTTGACGTCTGTGTAAGTACAGTGAGAGCAATAACAAAAAACTGTCAAATTCCCTGTTTGGGTAAAAATAGCCTACTTGGCCAATAAAGGTGATTTTGGTTCTGATACTTGATGCAGCCATTGCTGGGTAGCAGTCAGATGACTAATTTATAAAGAGACGTTAACTTGTTGGTTTGTAGACCTGAGGAAGATTTGAATGTTGTCTGTTTGAGAAAAGTGTCAGAGCTCATCAGATGTCTGGGACAATTCTCTTTGGACTGAAGTAAAAAACATTCTGTTATGTGGGAAATATTACCAGTTCCTGTGATACATTGGTGGGCTACATTAGAATTGTACATTTTATATTCTGCTTACATTATGTATGTCTTGCTGTTGATAGTCTATACCACATGTGCTCTTGTACTTGGTGGTCTGTACTTTTGGTTTACTTATTCAGGGAGTCAAACCAGCAATCGTCCTGTTACAAGCCCCCTGCTCTCCCCCCAGGCTACTGCTGTCCTTGATGTAGTCGGTGAAACCATGAGAGGGAGGGAGGGAGCAAAGCTCTGCATAACTGATCTAATGTGAATCAGAGCCTGAATGAAAGAAAATCCTTGTTGACATAACCTAAATGACTAGTCATTGTGATGTAGCTACTGCTGCGAGAGAGAGCACACAAGTCTTATCCTGCTCTCTCATCCTGAATAAGTGTTGTAACAAAGTTCAAGCAAGCATCAGAGTAGGAAAGGAGAGTTTTGAGAGAGAAAAGAAAAGCGAGAGCAGAGTTGAAAAGTCTTTACTTCTCATGAAGCACAAACGCAACTCAGCTTCTTAAATGACTAAGTTCAGTCAGAAACATTCAAAATACAAATGTCGGTGACTTTGGCTTCGGAGCAGCTTTCCTCTGTGTCTGTCTGTCCTGTGGCTGAAATGTAGCCATACCTGGTTCATCATAGACACACTGATGGTTAACTGCTTCCTGCTGGCCAATCACTGGAAGAATCCGTCGATGATCAGCAGATCTGATTGACTTATTTATGCCTGAAACTCTACGGAGCTTCACTATTCAAGCCAAACCTAAAGAAGCCCAAACAGAGACTGTAAATGGAGAGCATGTCAGCTTGTCATCCTCTCATCAGGAGCCCACTGTGCTTTTATGCATCATCACAAGTTAATGTCTAAATGGACTTTTGACTTGAATTTGATGTGTCACTGTGGTAAAATGGAGGCTTACATATGTCTGCTGTCATTTCACACACACCATGAGTGGAGAGACCGGTTAGAGGTGTTTCTATTATGACACATGCCAAATATTTAGCATAGTTGACTGACCTTTTATGTCAAGGTCAAATCTAATTACATTATTAGAGTTGCAGAGGAACTGCGTTTCCATCACTTTGTTTAAGTTTGTGTCTCTGTCCTTTGGGTGACCCAGTGTCCAAAGACATACAGGTCAGGTGAAGTATACATTTGTAAAATGACTGGAGATGTGTGGAAATGTGTTGGTCTGTCCAGTGCATGCTGGGATTTGATCCAATCTGAAGTAATTAGACACCAAAACAATAAATTCATTTTTGTACAATTTTATAATTGTAGTTTTGCACAACCTGGTGTGCCATGAAGTAATTACCTCATTATCTGCATTAAAGTCACTCAGTAACTAAAGTAAAGTAACTAAGTGCAGTACATAAGTGAGTATCTAGTTTAGTTTAATGCTTCATGATACTTCTACTCCACATGTATATATGACAGCTATTTATTCTGCTGGACACCTGAGATATTTTGGAGAGAAAAATATCTCCCTCCAAAATATTAATTTTAATTAGCTTCTGAGGGTGCTGGAGGGGAAGTGGGTTGTGTCAGTCAGGCTATAGCTGTAGCACAATGGCAACATAGCCAGCATTCAAAATTAAAAGTTAAAAGTTCACAAGTATTAACAGAATGTACTTGAAGTATCAACAGTGATCGTACATCAGTGTTATGGTGTTACATGTCACGTTTTAGATGATTAATACTGTTGACTTTATATAACACAGTTAGGACATTCAGCTCAATGGTTTCCAACCTCGAGCCCCATCTCAAGGGTTGAAAGATACATCTGATGAGTAATGGGTAAAGTAAAGAGTAAAAGAGTAAAAGAGTAAAGTTCTGATACATTAATGTTTTAAAACACTGATAACTTTACCTCGTTGGGCAGACGTTTAGAGGGGAAATGTCTCTCTGGTGGGCCTGCTAACCACTTCTAGACTTCAAACATGACAAGTATAAAAAGTACAATATTTCCCTCGGGCGACTCAAATGGCTGAATGCTTAGGATACCACATGGCCACAACAGCCCTGAGCAGAACCGGCTCCCTACTTTCTCACACCACTAAACGCCCAAAATAAGTACAATATTTCCCTCTGAAATCTTTTGGAATATAGTAGCATAAAAGGGACATTTTAAAGTAGAAATACCTCAAAATTGTACATGAGTAAATGTACTTAGTTACCTTTCCCCAGTGACGAGTGTCTGTTTTATCCAGTTTAAACGCTCAGATGGCACATGTTGAAAGATTTTATGAAAATAAAGAATTTAATCTGTGTTTTGATAACTGTTAAGTATTTGTACTCAATAATAATATCACAAAGCTGGAACTATGAGACCACATTCATTGCTGCTGGTATCTCTTCTCACTGATGCCTTTGGAAGTGGATGGAAAACAATCAGAGACGTACAACATAGTAACAAAAACAACAATGCTGTAGTTTCAAGGATTTTTATTCTTTACCGTAGAAACACTGTACATAAATTACTTTCTCTGAGACTAATATGGATGTACGGATAAGTGGAATTTCTCAACCCTCAAAATAAAAAACATTGTCAACTCGTCTCTGAAAAAAGATTGGTAGCATATGATGTTATCACTCTGTGTGAAGTTCCTGTTCTTTCCTTTAAAATGATTAAAGATGCCTTCCCAACCTTGTAAACACACATACACACAAAGAAAACTCCCCGATAAGAGTACAGAGACCCACAATCAATGAGAAAACATCCACATCGATTTTTGATCTATTACTGTTACTCATTAAAGTCACTGATGGCAATGCACTGTTCCTTTAAGGAGAAACGAGCAAAAACGAGGAGAGAAGCAACAATTAGTTACTACTCACAGCAACCCTTCCCCCCCAAAGCCATGACAACATGTTTCTATTGCAAGCATTACTACTACCTTTGACCGATAAAAGCACAAAGTCTATGCATTATGAGGCTGAGTCACATTTTGCAGAAGTGAAGGACTCCTGGGCTGACAGGGGACCAGTGTTTTACAGGACCGGTGAGCCAACTCGGTCCACAAAGAATCAGAAACAGCCGTAGCAGCCTGGCCTCCCTGTTTCCTCACCGCTGTTGATTGTAGTCTGAAACTGTACATTTTTATAGACCTTGTAAAAGGACTGGGGATGAGAAGGAGTGGTTTAAAACTGACCAACAGATAATAGATAAGAAGGAAACAAAAACACAACTCAAAGTCTTGTTTAGATCAGATCATGGTCCATTCCGGTGGCGGTGGTGTAGTAATAGTAGTAATAGTGGTATAGGTAATAGTATGTAAACATTTTTTGTTCATTTTTATATCCCCTTTTTGTCTGAAGCAAATGCAAGTTTATATATAAAAACAAAACAAAAATCCAAACAGAAAACAAGTCTTTTTTTTCTCCTTCATACAAATTGTAGTCCTTTTTTGTGCCTGTCTGTCTTCGAGAGAGTCCACAACAGTTCAGTCCACTTCCTTCAGCCATGGAAACAATAGATCCTATAGACATGGCTCAGAGAGGTCTAAACCCAGAGCGACGGGTCACTCCTGGATCCACACACATGCAACGCCTGCAACATCTGTGAGGGACCACAGACATTTATTCTACTGACTAATCTGACAGTTTACAGCTGTCTAAATGCTTGGGGGCTCATCTAGTTGTGATGGCTGTGGAAATGCTCAGCAGGCTATTTGAACAAGTCTCTACATCCCACTGTTTCACAGCTAGAGAGCACACGATTATAGCACTCAGGTTAGCCCCGCCTACCAGAAAGAGGGGGAGGGGCATGCGTGCAAGCTGTTTAAAGGCAGACGACAGGGCGAAAGATAGAAAGAAAGAAAATATAGATAGAAAAAGAAATAGAGAATAGGCATTGGTCAAAAGACTGAACCTTCTTGCAGCCTCATGAAGAGTTTCAAACCATCACAACTGTAGTTTCATAATGTTTCATAATGATTGTTCCCTATAAATCCATCCTTTTTGTGTTAAAACTGAACTTTTTGTTAGTCTGACAGTCATAAGGGGTAGACTTGAGATGTTGGTTGATGCCGTGTTACCTCCTCCCTATCTCACTCTGCCGTAGGAACTGCATGTTGTTAGCGCTGTCGGCTAGCTCAGGGTACTGCTCTATGGACAAGACGTAGTAGCCATCGTAACCCAAAACCTTCCCACTGCTCAGCAGCTGCCTTTTCTCTCCCTCCGTCCACAGCCGGACTCCTTCCTCCCCTTCTCTCACCCGCTGCTGTTCGCGGGCCCAGGCACTCGACAGCGCCCTCTGCCTCGCGTGCTCCAGGATTCGTGCTTTCTCTTCGTCCAGCGTCGTCCCGTAGCGCACGTGGAGTGCCAGAGAGCCGTACTGCAGCTCCACGTCAGCAAAGCGTCGCGTTCTCCCGTTCAAAACCGTCGTAGACTGAGACACTGTGACATTCACCCCGTTTTCCAATGACTTTCTGCCTGAGGTGAGCCGCAGTGCACTGAGGTCATTCTCAGGCAGGCTGGTCTTGATGAAGAAGTGCGTGTCTCGTCCCTCCACTGTATAGTGCAGGTCTTCAAGGTAAAAGGCATTGTTTAAGACTGCAGCCACTTTGATGCAGTCTTCATTGGCAATGTTGAGAGCGTTGGTCACCACGCGGCCTTGGATCACAGCGAGCATCACTCCCTTGCCAATCAGAGACTTGACAGTGGCGAACCACAGCCAGGGTTTGCCGTGGTCTGAATGCCGCCGGCTGAGCTGGATTTCTGGCATGCGCTCAAAGGACAGGAAGGCTCCCGACTGACGAGTCACCTCCTGCTGGACACCTGAGATAGACTGTGGACGAGAGAAAGAAGGTCATGTTTGACATTATTTAGGACATCATTATCTATCCTAAAGCTTATATCTCACGCTGATTTTTCTGCATTAAGACTGAATTTGCCGCCTGTTTTCATTCCTCAGTTGCTCGAGGGAAGGAAACAAAGAGCCACCACTCAGTGATGCGCAGAGCTGCAGCAGCTTTAGAACCTCCAAGAAAGTACATACTGTCGATGGGGCCCATTACAGGTTTATGGCAAGTGGGGGGCGCGCCCGCAGAGCTATTGCAGGGGCAAGGCTTGAGCCCTGCTAGCATAACATGGACAAGTTTGTGACAGGGCTCCCAGGGGGGTGGAAAGGTTGGGAAACACTGGACTATGTTTCCATCTAATTTATACCAGTGACACTATCTGTTTTGAGCTACAGTACTGGATCCCCAATGTTTTTACACCATGAACTGTTTTTTGTATTGTTATATGTTGAAGACTATAACACGTTTAATTATCGCAAATAATAGTCCATTATTATGCTTCTGTTTTTGCCAAATCATATCTTTTCTTTGTGTCCCGATAACAAATTCCTGTTCTGTGGGAAGTTAGGACAGAGAGTGGATACACTGAAGAGAGAGCAGTGTTTACATGCCATCACGGTAAAGTGATGTATATTTTCTTGCTGTATAACTAATTAGAACTAACTGTAACTAATGCTCTTTAGAATCATATTCAGCTTTTACATCATATATGTTCTTGTCATTTTATGCCAGATCTGCTTTTGCTCTGTATTTTTTCAGAATAAAATTCTCTGTAGGTGTATGTTACATAATGTGATATACAGTATGTGTATTACATTTCTGTTTTTCTTCCCAGAGGCAGGGGGGGAAATGATATGTCTGGCTGTAAAATGTATCAGATTACTGTGTGTTTTATTGCATTTGCTCTCCGTGAAATAAAGCAGAATAAAGTAGAAAGTACCAGTAGCAGAACAGTCCTGCACTAAAGCACTAACCAGATGATATTTATGAAGACATGCACAAAATAAATAAAGGGAGAGTATATATACTGTATAAATGAGGACAAGAGAACTAATTTGGATCTCAACTGCAACTTTTTTGTGTGCAAATATATAAGTGTGTGAAGTGTCTATTTTCTGTGTGGTTGTGTGTGTATGTACATGTGTGGGCTTGGCCGATCAACACCGCTAGTGGCTTCTGAATTTCCCGAAAGGCCATTATATCATGCAAACTGCACAAATAAGTTCAGTACATTACAACTTCAAATGACTCTCCCTTCCCTGATCATTTTCTGTTTTTCTCCCAGTTCCTTTCTGAATCTGAAACATCTATTTTTGTCTTCATGTTGGTGTCTTTATTTCACTGCAGTTCAGCACAGTGTCTCACTGTATCTCGACTTCCTGATAACCTGTCCACCAAACAAGTGTATAAACAGCAACCCTAACTGAGTGAGTGAGAGCAGAGGAAGGAGCAGAGAGTGCAGCTGTAAGCATAGGAAGGCATGAACGATGGCTTTGTCCTCTTCTTTCCTCTTTGTTCTCACCCCATTTCTTCCTACACTTTCATGTTTCCCATCCATTTCCTGAGTTTTCTCTGAAGTTATGCTGTTTCTTGATTTTTCCACCTTTTTTCACCCTCACTTTAGTTTAACTCACATTTTCAACTGTTTTGTTTCCTTCTTGATTTTCAGTTTATAGTTTTTACCTTAAGTTTCTTAATGTCATTTTCTTCTCTATTTCATCTTTTTTATTGTGTTTTTATCTTGCATGTATGAAATGATTGTATTGTATTGAATGATGGTCATTTTAGTGTGTTTTCATGACTGTATTCAGTTTAGTTAGTATAGTAGTGTATGGAGCTAACACATGATTGCTGTCCAACCTATTGAGGGTGAAATTTAAATAGTTCAAGTAATAAAATGATTAATAATATAATATTAAAGTCAAGTAAACAATGATAATACAGTCATGCCTGCTGTCACATGGCTGTGGCCATCAGTTGAGATACAGAAGGGGATTGTTGCTGTTCAGTCATCTGCATCTGTGATTCTCAAGCTTTCTATGTAAGAGTACTCAGGTACATACAGGCAGGTCGTCCCACTGCTGGCTCTTCTTCATCTCCAGTGACGGCTGCGTCAGGTCAAACTTGGGAATGGGGAATCCTGGGATTGCGTTGTGGAGATGGAAACCAAATGTGACCAACCAGATATTGACATCTACAGAGAAAGAGATTGATGTGTAAAAGAGACAAATAAAAGAAGTTGAAGATGATGAAGTTGATTTGCACCAGCTGAACAAACTATAATAATAAAGAACGTGGCTTTGTATTATGCCTTCTTATAATACATTCAGACCAACAGTTCCCTTCACAAACATCAGTGGCCTCACATTGTTGCAGCTCATTACTATGAACAGTCATGTTGCCGCTTCCAAGTAATACAATCTAAAATCTATCTACTCAAATACTGGATCATTTCATATCTCCATAGTAACCCAGCAGATGGAAAACACAACTTTTTGGCACCAGATTTATTTCACTAAATGTAGCTTTCAGATAGGGTTGGGCAACGAAGCTTTACTACCAATTATTACTTATTACTACAAAACTATTCTGGAGAGAAACAGGCAGACTTCATTAATAATGAATTAGCATCACTATAATATGTGTGATAGCCTGCATTTGAAAGAATTCATAAAACCCCTCAATTTTCAGGCTAATTAAATACAACATACCAATTCCATTATATGCACACCACACACTGGATGTTGTATATGTATGTATATTGTACTATGTTGTTTATCCTGTACACACGACATCTATTGCACGTCTGTCCTGGGAGAGGGATCCCTCCTCAGTCTCTCCATGAGGTTTCTAACATTTCCCCCTTTAATTATGGGGTTTCTTTTAGGAAGTGTTTCCTTGTGTGGTGTGAGGGTCCAAGGACAGAGGGGGTCGTAACCTGTACAGTCTGTAAAGCCCATTAAGACAAATGTGTCATGTGATATTGTTCTATGTGAATACATGTGATTTGCTTATATAGTACTCTGTTTGGAACCTTTAAAAACTCCTTAACTTCTTCTGATGGAAAAAAAGTACTATTATTTATTTTTAGTGCTTTTATACTGTAACATAAATGTTTTCTTGTTACCTGTGACATATTCTTTGACCTGGTGAATCTTGCTGATGGGGTTGTTGCCTCGGAACATGTAGAGGTTGAAGGGCCGGGGATCTTTACCAACACGAGTCCATGTGCTGATGTCAGGAGTGGTCCACCTTCAGAAAAGAAACACACTCTCGTCAGATGTGACAATACCAAAGCTGGAATAGCATCCTGTTATAGAGAATAACCTCGCATGTTTGGAGTGGAAATGAATGAATACCTTCCAGCAGGGATGTCGTAGTCTCTGTCTCCAAAATGCAGCAGTCGTGTCAGAGGATCATACAGGCCTCCATGGAAACCAATTACCAGCACAAAGTCTGGGTTGGAATCAAAGTAAACCTCCCCATATGCCGTGTACTGCACCTGCACACACAAACACAGATGTATCACCTGATATGGAGACCAGCCATTTCATTAATAACATTTGAACAGATACACAAATTAAACTCGAGCACTTTATTCCTTTGCAAGAAAAACACACATTCAAACACATACCTGTTTGAGCAACAGTCCATTGTTGCTGAAGACAGCCAGCGGGGTCCCAGTGTTATCACATGCAATATAAAACTCCTCTCCACTGCTGATCTCCATAGCAAACACATGGCTCTGTGCAACAAAACACATTACAATTATACACTTTATGCATATAATAATATTAATGATGATTATTTTTACTGTTGCAGTGTGCACGTGATGGCCTATAAATAATGACGTCAGTTAGCTGCTGCTGATTCACTAAACAATTAAATGTGTGGCTGTCTCTGTGTTACAGGCTCCCTAGTCTGTGAAGCATTTAAAGTAGCAAGACATTTCTGAGAATATTTGTATGTGATTAAGGTGGGCTGCTACACAGAAAAGCATCCCCATGTTCTCCCTCTGGTCACTGGAGGGAAACCTGCTCCACACACACACCATCATAAATCAAAAGTTGAGTGAGTCATAAATAGCAGTGAGTGGGAGCTCTGTCCAGATAAATCTAGACTCCTCCATGCTCAGTGTGTTGCCTCTATAGCTGGAGAAACTGGAGAACATTTGAGTTTGGAAAAGAAATCAAAACATTTAACATAATTCCTTGTCAAATTTGACCAAATACAGTATGTTAGTGATGATATGACTATATTTAGAATGGCTTTTCCAATGTAGCTACCTGCAGATCGTAGTAAAAGGACGTAATCTCGGAGCTGGAGTGGTTATAGACGTGGGTGATCCTGGTGGGGTAGTTGAGGTCAGCGTAGAAGAACTGCAGGTGTTGGCCCAGACTGTTTCTAGATGCCACACGCCGACCCAAACCGTCGTAACGGTACTGGATGGTCCAGCTGGCCGCTTTACTGTAGACACGGACTAGAAGACCTGAATTACAGATGATAAAAACAAGTTAGATCTTTCTGTTGAAAGCTACTATGTGTAGAATTTATACATTTCAGACGTTGATGGCCCCCAGTGGTAGTATACATTTAATTTATAAATTGTTACATTTTTCTTAAATGTTGACATTTTTGAAAAAATGTAGAGTCAAGGCTCTATCACAGCAGCATTTAAAATGGCAAACTTTTGCAGAAACGTTAATTCATTTAATTAGAATCACTAAGATGACAGATCAAGTAAACACACCACAGATCTCTGGGACGATGTGAGCTGGACTGTTTGTGCGACATAACGAAGCATTCTCACGGATGCAGAAGGAAACTTTGGTCACTACGTGTTTCCTAACACTGACAAACCATCTATACCGCTGTGTTCCCGACCGCATTCTGCTGATAAACTGAGCGCATTTGCCGACTTAGCAGCTCAGAAATTTAAATTGAACTGCTCAGCAAGCCGTTTGCAGTTGACTTAAATATGTTCCATATCTTTTTGCACTTTATCCAATATGTGGATCCTGTTCAATAAATGTGGACCGTGTTTGGCCCTCGACGTAGTCCCAGTTTTTAATGTTGGCCCTCTCTGTGATTGAGTTTGACACCCCCGGTCTACTGCTTGCGTTGTGCAGTTTCTCCTCTGCTCGGTTTCGCGAAGGGCGGGGCTTCACTGCCGACACACACATGTGCGAACACACTGACAGAGTGGAGGAAAGGAGAGGGGAGAACCAAAAACAAAAATCCGCTGCTAAAAGTTTTACTTTAAAATGACAGTACTATTATTTATTACTTGATTACTCAAAATTGTCTGGGAGCCATATTGTGTCATCGAAAGAGCCATAGGTTCCCGACCCCTGATTTAAAGAAATACAAACAACCCAGAGCATGTTTTCCCTTATAGTGGACCTTTCTCCAGCACTGACACTGTGGTGATAGGTCTGGTTGTGTGAGACTATCAACCTCGGAGAGCTATCATGACCGTGATTGTTACTACGTCATGAAGCTTCTAGCACACATGAACTTCACTGTGTAACTTTCCGGTGAGACTCGGCCTTTATACTGCTATGTTGGGCCACCAAAACCATAAATCCCACCTTTGGAGTTGTATTCAAATATCTCGGCTCCTCTCTGCCTCAGGAAACCGTCTTCGTCCAGCCTGTACTGAACATCTCCCAGACGAGTGATTCTGTCCCTCAGGTCGTAGCGTAGAGGAGTTAGGCGACCACTGTTGCCAGGATTCAGCAAATGCAGGTTCCCATTCAGGTCATAATTATACCTGGAAGGTCAGACAATTATGCCATTAGCATGTGTCAAACGATGGTGTTATTTTTCAGTTTAATGTTCTGATCCTACCTCCACATCATCTTCTCGTTGAGGGAGACCGTCTGCAGCTGTCCATCAACGTCATACTCGTAACCATATTTGGTTGTGTTGGCGAACGGACCAATCTTGATTTCCCGCTTGGTGACTCTGCCCATGTTGTCGTACTGAATAGTGATCCAGTACATCAGAGACCTGAAGATCTCATACTGGATCTCCTTGATGCGGCCGTGCTGGTCGAAGTGTTTGGTGTACGTCATCACTGCTGTGGAGATGATCTGAGACAGAAGGGAAGACAAGTTCAGAAAAACAACAGTTCACTTCCTACACTGACTGATCAGACAAGACATGGATAATGTTGTCAAATACATATTTCTGTCATATAATCAGTAATGTGCAACAATGTTGTGATGTTCTAGCCATCTCTCCTACCCAATGAGTAAGTCTTTATGCCAGGTGAAGCTTTGAACACTTTCAGTTTGGAAGGAAGTTGAGGGTGAAACAGTAAAGTCACTAAATTAAGGTTTTTACTGGGATGTCAGTATGTTTCACCTACATGTCAATCAGGAGGTGGAGGGCTGTGGGTGATGCCAGCGTACACACAGCTAACTATATGTATTCACTCAAAGGTTCATATTACAGATGCATGATGTGTCACGGTCTCTGCTTTTATGTACCTAATTATTATGGAGTATCACCTCTAACTTCAACGACTGATCAATCGTATCAAGATTTATGAACTTCATAAAGATCAAATGTAAGGACAATTTAATTCAATGCAGCCAATCCTGTCTTACCTGATTGATATCATAATAGATGACTCCAAACTTCCCAAACTGCTCCACCTTCCCAGATATATCGTCAAACTGGTAGAGATCGATGGGCAGTGGTGTCTCATTGATCACAGCCTGCATGCTGGTGACTCTGAAGCTGTTGTCGTATGTGTAGTCAAAGCGTGCGTTCACCATCCCGTCCTCGCTGAAGCGGAATATTTGCCGGTCCACCAGCGGGCCGATCTGGCGGTACCGGATGGAGCATATGAAGCCTTCGCTCTGCAGGTTGACGGTCTTAAGCACACCAGCGGTCTCATCATACGTGAAACTGACCCGTGTTGAGTCATAGAGGATCTCTGCCAGCTTGTTCTGATGACACAAATGAAACAATACATAGAACAATAATGGACTTTGTAAGATATGAGGTCCGGGATCAACGACACCATCAGTTTACTTCAATGAGGGCCATCAATGGACTTGAGTAGTCTATTCAAGCTGCTGCAGCTGCTGATTATGCACATCGTGCCTCACCCCCCCCCTGGGGTCCCCTCACTCTGTTTCTTCACGGCTCAGGCTGCATTCATCTCTGCCTGCCAGGACATTCAAGTATACTAGAGTGTTGATGCAAAAATAGATCTCCTTTCCATTTATTCCCTATACTGTATATCTGATTGTCCTGTTCATGAACATGAGGTGAAAAATAAATCTTATTAAAATGTATTCACAGTATGTGGATTGACTTACCCAAAAATATAGAAAATAAAGATGAACAATTGAAGAACAAATAATAAATTAATCTAATAGCTTTAAATATTTAATCTTTGTTTAAATTGTTTTAAATTATTTTATTTATAATAATTCTCATTGCAAAGAAGGGATAGGATGATTCTACTATGATACAAATATAAAACATTGTATTTATTAGTCATAAACAACATATGTACTTAAATATCAAAAATACAAATATAAGTTTACATACAAATCATTCTTAATAAGGATTTGTACTCCATAAAAACAGAAAAGCACACACCTGTCTGCGATATTTGTACAATATACGACGGCCGGTGCCCAGATGGGCAATTCGGAGGAGCTGGTGAGAGAGAGGGAAAAGCACTTTAGTTTTAATATCATTAAAGTGATGATCATATGAAAGGGTCGCTGATTAGACTTGAACAATACTCATCACACAAAAGATTCATCATAGGGCTGCCTTACAGTCACTAAACACTTTACTGTAGAACGGTGCTCATTACATAACTTATACAACTCAAGTGTGAAAGTCAGTATTTCTACAAAAAAATGAAAATAACAGAAAAATGAAAACTAAAATCCTATCAAGAGATATGAATGGCTGTTTTATTACACACACACATCCACACACCTGTCCATCTTCAGAGTAGTCCACAGTGACAGAGGCGTTGCTCTCTGGGGGGGTGTAGATGTTCCTGTAGTATCCTATGGATCTGATAGTCTGCATGGTGTGTCGAGCCACGCTGGGCATGGTGACGGCTGACAGACGGTCCCCTGAGTCATAGTCAAAGATGTACTGGTGCTGGCTGTGCAGCAGCAACACCATAGACTGTTAGAGAGAAGGCAGAACAGAGGGAAATATAAAACATGGAGCTCCTTACACACAAAATAAAAGAGCTGTCTCTGTTATGAACCTTATGTTACATGTAATGACACTGAGACATCCGCATCAATCCACATTATAAGTAAATGAGGGTATAGTTGGCAGTACATCTTTCAATCAGCTTCCATTAGATGGATATCTTCATATTTTTGTGCCATCTGGTGGGGTTGTGTGCCCCAATGGACCTTATGCAAAATCGCACCTGCATGAGAGAGAGACAGCTCGCCTTGCATTTCAAGTAGTGTTTTAATTGCAGCCCTCTGGGGACATTAGCAGCGAGCTAACAGTAGCTATTTAGCGGAGGCTTCTGTGTTCTATAGGATCCATAGCACACCTGCCTTCGTTTATGGTTTCCAGTGGAGGAAGAATCAGTTTGGAAGATTTTGCTGTTTGTTTTTATGGCTCTAATTGGGCCTTTTGTTTGGTGAGCCCTTTAACCTTTCAGGTGTCTGGCAGATCTCTGAGGTCATCTGAAATGAAGCCTTGCATCAGGTTGGACAGAGCACTGAAGTAATGCTGGCATCAGCTACTTCATTCACCAGCTTCTTAGCTACCAGCTGTATGGTAACATACAATCATAATTCAGACATACATACAGTTGATCAGGGGGATAATCGGATAATTCACTCTGACTGCCTCCACCACATGTCCCCCTCCTTACATTTCTGGCATTGTTGATTTGTAATAATAATAATAATACAGAATTGTATGTTCATGTATGTGTTTCTTCAGCCCAGTATCCTAAAATTATGTTTTACATTCAATGCGGTGATTCAGTGCTAAGGTTGTGAGTTCAATACCAGGACTGCCACCATTGAGCCCCTGAGCAAGGTACAAAATAATAATAATATATATATGTGGCATACTCTGGGCTTTTGCAAAACCACCCAATATATTCTTGTCTGGAATTGCAGTTGGTATATTACAAGGTGTCGGAGAGCCCCTTCAAAAAGCAGAGCCTTTCTACCAAATGTCATTGTATAATCAATTTCTATAAAGGGTTAATTCCTTGAAGCAAGTGTGTCTGACTGAAGTGGCTGCTGGCTGTTACGTGTTGAGAAATACTGGACTTGGTACACAATAGATTGTAGTAAGATAATAATTAGTATTTGACTGAACAGCACTCATGTGTTGCTCTGCCAGAGTCTGGTGATTGTGTTGTTGTGCAGCTTGTAGAACTAGACCGCAGGTGAAGATGTTATTGAACAGTCACACACAAAAGCACAAAGAAAGCAAGGACAGTTCTGAAACCATTTTTGAAAAAAGCAGCGAGGCTTTGGCCTGTACATCTTCAACCGACCTCCAGAAAAAAAAGTAACATTACCTATAATAAGCAGACCTGGCAGCAGAGGTCATGGAAATAGCTTTTAACACTAACACTGCAGGAGGAAAACTGGACTTCTTTGTGGAATAAAGTTTCTTCCAGTTGTGCAAAACAAAAGACAAAGCCATCACTTTCAAAAGTCCTGTGGGACGCTCCTGCACTGTGATTAGTATTGGACAATAATCTGAAATGTGAGGACAATTGCGATCTAATCTTTAAGACGTGTACAGCACGTACAACAGCAACAACTGTTGTCTGGGAGATATCTTATGATGTGAAAAACACAGGCTCTCTCGGGCGTGTGCTCCTTTCCTCAGGCAGCCAGTAAAGATCACCTTGACCTCCAACTGAACAGAATTTTTGCACATTTGCTTTAAAGTCTTTTACTGAATGAAACAGATTTGATTTGATGTATGGTGCATTCAGGGTTTTACATCTTTTATCACGTAACATTGGGTTTGTGTTGCCAGGATGCAGCTTGAGGCCAAGTCAATTTGTAGAGTACACTCATTTAGATTTGTATTTGTGTGAAAGTGTAGAATGGATTATATCACTTGTTAAGTATATCTTCTTTGTTTGTTGTTTACCTCTATGATTATTTGACTGTTGGACAACACAGATATTGAGCTGTAATTGATTACACTACTTACAGTAGTATTGGGAAATACATACCGCCAACTCAACTGTGCTCACGGTGCTCATCATAAATTATAGTATGTTGCATTGCATCCATATAGATGCAGTTATGATGTTGTATGTATGTCGCTATGCATGATAAATTCTGCTTTTTGACACACTGTTTCCCAAAGAGGCTTCCAAGTAAGTATTTTCAGCAAGGAGAGAAAGTGACAGATGGAGAAAGGAAGTGAATGGAAAACAAGTGCAAAGAGAAGGCGAGAGTGTGCACAGAGTGACACATGGAGTAATAGAATATGGCTCATTTATTCACCAGGAGGGAATGATCTCTCTTCTTTATTTGTCCCCTCTTCAAATTTGTTGTTTTGTCTCTTGTTTTGTGCCTTTCCTCCCTCCTTTTTTCATCTTTTGCCTGCTGCTTTCTCTTCCACTCGTCTTTATTTCAGTCCCACTCCCTTTGTCATTTTCTCCTGTTTTATTCATTATTGACTAGGGCCTTGCTTCCTTTTTTCCAAAACTGTCACTCAGAAAGAAATATAACCAAGAAAAATATAAAAAATAATAAATCTTGGAATGCTGTCTTGGTCTGTTTTTCCTTTTGCTTCCTCATAATATGGACACAAAAAAACACAAATGATACAAAAACTTTACAACTCTTGGTAAGCCTGACAAATATACTTATATAGATCATCAACATGTCTTTTAAAATAAATCACATGTTATTTGGATGTATTGAACTTTGATATTAAATCAATTAAATGAACTGTAATGTAAAATCACTCACAGTTAATTGTGTACAAAGGGACATTTGGTAATCTATGACTTGATCCAAATCTGTGACTAATGGGATGTTCTGAAAGACACAAATGTCAGCAGTTGCTTAAGAAGTACGAGTCATTGGTATTGATCATGGAGAAACCACCACAGTTGGAAGGTGAAGCACATTGAAGTCTCTGATAATCGTACATTGTAAACAACACACATCTGTGTTGGAATTGTCAGGTGTAGAGCTAGTAAACGTTAGCTATTAGCTATTGACATGTTTGGTCAATTTTGCCTCTCATTATCACATGACCGACATCTGAGAACATCTGCTATATGCATACAGTATCTCTTACATGTTCTCCCGTTCTCTGCAGATGACACCACAGTCTACATACAGTAGCTGCGTCTCTCATCTCATCTCTGCTCATCTCGTATTTTCTCCTTCCTGTCCTTTGGAATGCGTCTGGGTTGACGCTCTCAAACATCACACAGAGTTCACCGGTTTCTTTGTTTTGTCACTTTTATTTTATTTTCTCATTCAGACTCCATCTTGTTACGCTCTTCTTCTTTTTACAAACAAATGAGTCGTTCTTACCAGATGAAGTGAAGAACAGGTTGAAATAAAGCAACTTAAATCTCCTGTTACTCAGTGCAGTGATGCGGTCAAACAAACCGTGTGACTTCAAACCAATAAGACGTCGTCTTAATGACAACTCCCTGTTATACACCAGCTGACACCATCACTGTCTCAACCAGCTGATTGTCAAAAAAGGGAGTGGCGTACACACTACATGTGCCGACAACAAACAATCAACATAATATTTTGTCTATTTCCATTTCCATTATTTTTACACATAATTCATCAAAATCAAATTAATGTTAAACTTATCATTTTGGCTCCAACACTTACTATCCTTCTTGTCTCTCTTCATCCACAATTGATGTTACTTCTCTCTGTCTCAGTGTGTCCCTCTCTGTCTAACATGCTTTAACTAAGATCTCAGCATCCCTTGGTTCTTGTTTTCACAGTAGTGCCGCTGTCTTTGCAGACTGCCTTAAATATCCCTCTCTGTCTCTGTCTCTTCTTCTCTCTGTCATTCCTTTCTTCCCCCATGCACAAACAAGGCATGTTGCTGTTTAGTGTGGACCTCCGCCTGTCTGCCACTCTGTCTTTTCCAAGCAAACAAACACAGAAAGGATCTGATATATTTATCCGTCCCGTCCTGTCCTCCTCGTACAATTTAATTCATTAACGCCCCACCTCTTGAGAGAATCCCCTCTCTGGTCTTTTTAAGAGGCATTGTGGGATGTTTTTATAAAACACACTCCTTTTAGTATCTCTTTTTCTTCAGTCACTTCTCCCTTCCTCGTGTGTCTCGTGTGTGTTTCTTTGACAGACAATGATAGCTTTCTTTTTGAGTGCATTACTTTATCAGAGTTTTTATTGCTCTGTACTCCTTTTCACCTCTCCTCTCCATACGAAACTAAGTCAGTCATCTATTTTAAAGCCATCTATTGTCAACAGTGAAATATGTCTCTCTCTCTCTACCCCTTGGGAGCAGTAATGTTACAGATCACTCTGTTACAGATCCAAAATTGCCAGGTGTAAGTAAACAGATACTACCTTGCCACATTTTCATTACCATCCAATGTCACTGGAGGCATGCTGATTTGAAAGCAGAATGAGAGCTTATTGACTCCACTTTTTATCAGTGTCCTCAACCTGTAAGTCCAATTTGCATTGCAATGTAGTGACAAGAGTTAGCCATCACAGTACTCTTGGAAGTGAAGAGAAACACATATTTTACTACTTTGTTTAATTCCTATTGAACTATTACAAGCCATTTTTCACCCTCTCCTCTGACTTTCCTCTCTTTTCCTCTGACTCTCCTCTTCTCTGACTCTCTGACTCTCCTCTTCACTGACTCTCATCTCCTCTGACTCTCCTCTGACTCTCCTCTGACTCTCCTCTGACTCTCCTCTCCACTGACTGTCATCTCCTCTGACTGTCATCTCCTCTGACTCTCATCTCCTCTGACTCTCATCTCCTCTGACTCTCATCTCATCTCCTCTGACTCTCATCTCCTCTGACTGTCATCTCCTCTGACTCTCATCTCCTCTGACTGTCATCTCCTCTGACTCTCATCTCCTCTGACTCTCATCTCCTCTGACTGTCATCTCCTCTGACTCTCATCTCCTCTGACTCTCTGACTGTCATCTCCTCTGACTCTCTTCTCCTCTGACTCTCTTCTCCTCTGACTCTCTTCTCCTCTGACTCTCCTCTCCTCTGACTCTCCTCTCCTCTGACTGTCATCATTTTGTCCCAAAAAGTCGCTTAAGACTCTTCAGTTGATCCAAAATGCAGCGGCACGTGTATTGACAAGACGGGATCATATTACTCCTGTATTAGCTGCTCTGCACTGGCTCCCGGTAAAATACAGAATAGAATTCAAAATCCTTCTCCTGACTTACAAAGCAATTAATGGTCAGGCTCCAGCATATCTTAAAGATCTCATAGTACCTTATAAACCAACTAGAGCATTACGCTCCCAGACTGCAGGGTTACTTGTGGTTCCTAGAGTCTCTAAGAGTACAAGGGGAGCCAGAGCCTTCAGCTATCAAGCTCCTCTCCAGTGGAACCAGCTTCCAGTTTGTGTTCGGGAGGCAGACGCCCTCTCCACATTTAAGAGTAGGCTAAAGACTTTCCTTTTTGATAAAGCTTATAGTTAGGGCTGGCTCAGGCTTGACCTGAACCAGCCCCTAGTTATGCTGCTATAGGCTTGGACTGCCGGGGGACACCTCCCTGCTCTTCCTCTCTCCTCCCCTCCCTCTTCTCTTCTCCCTCTCTATCTGTATGCATTCATGTAAATGTATGTTACTAACTCACCATCCGGGGTATCATCCCCGGAGTTTCTGTCTCTCATGTGGCAGGTTGCCACTGATAAAGTTTACGTCAGGATCAGGAATCGTGGCTGCGCCTGCTGCCCTGGTCCTGCTGGACACCGGGAAGCATTTTTGACATTTTCCTGGATTCATCCATACTTTCTCTTTCTCTGACTGTCCTCTCCTCTTATTTACTTATTTAGAGTGTGTGTAAGGATGCATGTGTGGTATTTATTTCTACTTGAGTATGCTGTAAAAACACACAGGTTACACATATGCAGCACTACTTCAACACTTTTTTGTCTCATCCTTCATGAAATACACAGAATATACATGACAATTGATCACACAGTGTCACACAGTGATGATGCAACGATGACACGTGCACACATCTGTTCTTAACTAAAGCCTATGAATTAAAAGTCTATCAAACAAAATGTTTTTATAATGTTTATACTGTAGTTAGTGATGTGTATGTATATGTGACCTATTATACTGTAGTGATGTGTGTACATGTGTATAGATGGCTTTCATTGTCATCCTGTACCTTATCCAGGTAAGTGTAGCTCCAAATCTTTCCATCAGCAAAGACTCTGGAAAGGATTCTTCCCTGACTGTCGTACTCCCACCTCTCTGTGGTAGGACCCCTCTGGAGGCCTGTCACCTGCCCCGTACTAGAAACATACAAACACAAAAGGTTGATATCTGGTCCATACAAGAACGAGACATATTTAAGCAATGTGTGAAAGTTTCCGAGGCTGTTTTAATGTCACATGTGTATACAACATTGACTTAAAAGTCCTCAGGTGATCAGCACAACACCCATAACAAATTCATGGCATTTTAAAAACTATAGACGCTGTCATTTTTATGCCATATGTGGCCTAACACCTTTCTTTATATGACCCGTGGGTTATATAGCTATATTAAAATGCTGTTCCTATTATGAACACTAGGTGTCCCTATCACCATAGTGCACATTGTATGCACACTTTTTATATACCAGAGGTTTTACCATTCCATAAAGTTTCTAATATTTTTCCAACATGTATAAGCTTTGTAAAAGTAGAATTCAGGGCAAAGCTGTTGTATTGGATTGTCTTAGATTGTACAGGTGTACCTAATAAAGCCAATTGAACATTAACTAATGTTAACCACAATTGCTCCACAGAATGTACTGCATGTGAGAGTATTTTCTTTTTCTTTTCTTTTTTCATTGATCAGAAATGTGATGCTGGACAAAACCTTTCTCCCCACAATTAACTCAACCTACAATTTAGGGTGTGGTCAACCAAGTGTCTCCAAGTGAATGTGTGTGCTAACAAGTGCTGTGCTGCTAGATTTCTAAAGTCATGCATACAGTAGGAATACTAACCCTACCCATACTATCCCTTTTTAAGTGAGATCTCACTGGACTTCAGAGCCAAATAATGAATACCCCAATATAGAAGCACTTACCTGGAGTATGTCAAGTTAACTGACAGTAGCTTGCTGCTGGGAACCCAGAGTGTGGGATGGCCTTGGGTGTCATAGATAATCTTCAGCAGGAACTTCCTGTGGTCATCATAAATTTTCTCTGTTCGCAGCGAACGATCGTAATCCACTGACAGCAAGTTCCTACCATTCACCTGAAGAGGCGGAGACAAACAAATTACCAATGAATCAAGAAACTCATGTGATCATATAAATCTTTGATTAGCTGAAGCATGAAATGCTTAATATCTGACAATGATAATATTGCATGCATCTATGCTGAATCCCTGCTATGCTCCCTTCACAGTGTGAACATGACGAAAAGCCAGTTAAAGGTCTCTCGAGGCTGCAATGTTCATTTCAACCCCAAAATACAAATGCATTAGATAAAGCAAACAACACTGTTTTATTTAGGGATTAATATAACCTTTGCCCTGAATATGGTGCCTGTCAAGTTATGAGATGTTTTGTGTGATAGCATGGATATACTAAGTTCATGAAAACGTGCCCATTATATTTTTATATTTTTTGTGAAATGTGGAAATGAGTGCTGGAGCAAAGGCTTACGTAAAACTAAAGGACTCAACCATCACATGTCATGACCATCTGCACAGACAGGCATCCTTATTATACTGGCTCACATCTTACTTAGTCTGTTGTTCAGTTCTTTTAAATGACAAGATACATATAACAATAAGAATGATGCAGGATGAAGGGTTAGTCACCTGGCTAAACAAACAGAGAAAGAATAAATAAGCCCGGGTGTTAATTCTTGTTAATAACAGGCTGTACAATTCTATGTAAAGTGCCTCAGGCAGTGAATTAAACCAAACTCCTGATCCAAGACCCATAAAACATTGTAGCATCACAGAGCCAGCCAGACACTCTTTATCGCTTTCTAAATGACGTGCTGTTTGTTCAAACTACAATTTACGCTGACAAATAGCCCAGGCTCCGAGCTAAACTCACCTTATGGATCCTTGAAGCAAGGGGAAATACTGAGAATTAGCCAATCAATTGTTTACCAGACCTGTTTCATTAAGGAGAGAGTCTTGCTGGAAAACGTTCAAGAGTCATTTTCCTCATCTTTTTTATTTAGCCACTCATTCGTTTGCAAATTAACACCAGTTGAATGCAGCGAGGTGAATGAAGGGGGTATTGGGACGGTGGCTAGTAGCCAGCTGGATGAGAAACAAGACGGGATAAGAGCCAAAAGCCATGCACAGTGTGAGCCACACCATATCATTTTGCAGATTGGCATGGTCTGTCATGTTCATAATGGATCGAAGCAAACTGTGTCTCTTATTTCAACGCCAAACAGGAATCTCTGATGGCCCCGTCTTTCCACAACCACAGGTGTGGTCATCAAGACAATCTCAAACCAAGTTTAGCTCTTTCTGCATTTTTCTAACCGTAGTCTGGTTCTGGGTAATCATATTGTTTGCCAAGCCAAGTCCCTGAACTAACTATCTATTGATTTTGTATCATATTTTGATTGAATCCACTGTATGTCTATCATCCAGATATTATTGACAAAATGACAGTGGAAGTTAAATATACGTATCAATAATACAAGATAAACAAATACATCTAGGGATTAAAATCCTACCCCATGGGGGACAACTCACAGGCCCTGAGCATGTGTACATATTGTTATATATGCTTATAAACCTGTGTAAGCATGCAATAAAGAGATTTAGAAAAAAACCCATCACCAACCTTACTGTACATTCATTCAGTTCACCTCATACAACTTGGCAGTGTGTCTGACAGACATGAGGTGTTTTCATTATTTCCTCCAACAAGCTGCTTAAACATGCAGTTTTCCATAAACTCGCATCTTGTGCTCAATGCACATTCCTCAGTAGGATTAGCACACCACATGAGAGCAGTATGAATATTACGAGAGTTCACTGCTGTTCATTCGGCCCCACAATCACCCCATCCTTATTAACGCCTTAAATTGGCATCTTGTTGCTGCTGCAGGACAGCTGGACTGCTATCGAGTTTGTGAAGATAGATTCTCACACACACACATCTGACATATACAGTACACATACATTCATGCTTTTTTTCATCCTTGCACACCCATTTACAAAAAACGCATCTACCTGCAACTCATTATTGCTTGCTCACAATACAACCCTCTCCATTACCACTAGAGAACCACACATGCTGTTACATTAGGGTTTATTGGATCATGCTGAAAATGGCACCACTGTGTGGATCAAACTCTCCAGAGGCCACACGACTGCAGAGTTTCCTCCTATTAGGCTTGCCTAGTTAGAGAGTAATTCATGTAATATTCAAGCACTGCAGACAAATCACTGTCCTGTCCTTCTCTCCTAATAGCTTGTAAGAACAACAGACACAACAGCATAATAGACAGAAACATAAACCCCTATGTTACCCACATCAATCTGCTCACAGAGGGCGACAGAATGATAGGAAACACAGGACGCAGTGATGTGTGAGCATCCTTACAGCGACAAGATGCTGGATATACATCCAGCTGGGTCCACTGGGCAGTGCACTTGTATGTTCAGCAGTCCAAAGATTTGAATTCACTACTCTATTTGTGCCATCCATGTGATAATTGTATATTTATTGTATCAATATATTATTAAATTAAACTAGTCCATTGGACCACATGGACCGAGCCAAATCCCAATTTCAATTAAAGAACATGCATGTCAGTCTGATCCTATTTTCTCTTTCAGTTAACAAACGATTGCAGTGTTTGTAGATGACTAGTCAGTGATGAGGCGTTCTATTGATCATGTTTACGTAAAGCCTCAGCCGGAGAGCACTCACCCTGAGCTTCCTCCCAAACACGATGACTTTTCCACGTGTCTGTTCCTTCCTGAACCTCCACTCCACCAGGTTTTGGCCATTCTCTCCTGGCAGTGTCATGTTGCGTCGGGCTACAGTTGGGTTAGCAGCACCTGCATATGAAAAAGACGTGAATACTATCAATAACTTAAAGTGAACAAGTCTAAACCAGAATATGCAAAGCAAGAAAAAAGCAGTGAATCAATATGTGCTGTGTGTGTGTTTACTTCACTATGTAATACTTTTGAGTCACTCCCTGAATTCAGACTGTTGCTCTTTTCACTTCATTGCAATATCCTGGGTACCGTGTGCACTTCCTGTGGTGCTGCACAGCTTTCACAGTGCATGGCAGATTATCCAAATCATGCTAGTACTGTAATATTACTGAACTCTTTTCTTTATCAAGATAAACACAATGCCAGTATGGATTTTGACATGGCACTGATACCCACTATGGTCCTTTTCACAAACAGGCCCATCAGATGGTGTTGACTGCAGAGAGTTGTGTTGGCACAAGGCCTCTGACAGAGCACAGGAACTCTCAGCTGAAAACATTTACATGCAAATCTGATACATAGCGTACTGAGCAATTAATAACTTATTAGCCTACACCCAATGCTTTACACCCACTGCATAGTGTTTGATAAAGTCATTGAACAGATGATGTTTTAGTCCACATTACACATTCAGGGTAATGTGCTCAAACTGCATACCTGCCAGTATATGGGGCTCTGTCTGGTAGTGTGTGTCCATCCCATTGGCATAGATGACCCTCAGTGAATGGTCATTCCCCACATGGTAGCTGTTACGAAGCTGGTCTATAAGACGGACAGAGACAATTATCATGAATGATACATAACAATATTTCACATTGAATCTGTGTTGGTTTCCAATGTGGTTGTTTTCAAGGACTTGATTCAAAAACACTGTATCAATGCTGCACTGAATTGAGGGGAAGGAGAGAAAAAGAAAGACAAAGAGAGGAGAGCAAAACGTGCAAGTGAGGGAGATTGAGGGATGAATGTAAAGAGAGAACACAGTACAATTATTTCCGTGGGCAGTGTTTGAACCTGCTAATAGAGCACAGAGCAGGTGTTATCATCCCCCAGACTCTTTTAATTAGGTTCCCCTTGACCTCTCGCAGGACTGATATACCAGCAAGTAAATGTTCCTATTAGACCAACTGTTTAAACAAATTATTATCTTTAGCATTATTCTGAATTACCTCCAAAATAAATGTAATAAAACAACTTTTTAGTTTTAGTTTTTATCTTGAATTGAAAGCAATCCTTTTTTTTCAGAGCCCTACCAAATTGTTTTTACATAAACATGGGAGGACAAAAGTACAGCATTGGTTGGCTAAACTCTTGTTAATATGAAATATCTGGTGTCAAGTAATTCATGAAAAGGGTATTTTAATCTTTCAAATCTGTCCAAAATGTAACCTTGCAAACAACGACCGCTGTGTTCATTTTTGATGGTGATTATAAGTTGTGGTTTAATATTGTGGGGTGGATCTGATCCTTCACTCCCACCCACCCACATGCATTTTACAGCACAAAAGAAAGGCTTTGTACAGTGTGTTCTGCCTGGGCAGAGACACACTCATTAGAGCCAGCCCATGATAATGCATTGGCATGGACACCCACAGTTTTTTTCCTTCGAGAGCATCATTGTCAAGCCCTGCATTACCAACATGTTTGCCCACTTTCACAAAGCAATCAACAACAACATCGAAATGACAAAATACAGCAGCTAACTTGTTTACCATTTCTGGGCTGCAGCTACACCAAATGTTATTTTACATTACCCAGAGCACTCGCACACTGGCACATTGTGCGGTTTAGATGATAGCGAGGAGGTGAAACCATAAATAATGTACATGAATTGATGGAAAGGAATGCTACACTTGTCGATGGCTTTGAATAACTTATTACATTCTGATCAATACTGCTGTGCTGCGAGGGAGAATCTACTCTGTTTTCCCTCACACTCTGGGCACATGTAGCTCGCTCTGAAACAAATCACTGCTGGCCACTCGAGGCCTCGCTTCAACTGGCTCATTAGTTCAGATTTAACAAGGGCATCAGTGCTAAATTATTGTTTTCCCTCGTCGTTTAGGCTGAATGTCTGATATGAAGGATGATGAGGATGGTGAAACTAACTTTTCTTTCTATTGCTTTTGCAGTTCGACTCAAATCAAGAATTATCACAGGGGGTGCGTCAGCAGTTCAATCCACTTCCTCATCTAAAGGTTCATTCTTAAAAGGTTTAAAACGGTAATACAAAATGTTATTGTTTATTATTACAGTTTCCATCACCAACTGTGACACAAAGTACTGGTGTGATTTACTCTCAGGTTTGCTCAATCGACAGGAAAAATACAAACATTACACACTGTGTTTGTACGGGATAGCACTTCATTGGACAGATATTCATGATGCTGTGTCCACAGGCAGCAATTACACTGTGATGCTGCAAAAGATTTACATCCAGACACTTAACCTAACTAACTTAGTTAATGGTTATGGATTAAAACAAAGGCACTTCACACACTCTATCAATGCTGTTAACAGTAGGTCAGTACATACAGTGATCCCATGGTACATACAGTGATTCCTCTGAGCCAAAGGCTAATACTGTGGAAAGCAATCTGAATAAAACATTTAACAATTTAGCTATTGGTCAGAGAAATATAGATTGAATTTGGGGAGTTTGTCCAGACTGAAGATCATAAAAAAGCACAAAGCTGGGAAATGTCTAAAAAGCTATATTTATAATGGTTTAAAGGGAAGCAACCTGAGGGCTGTGATTGGGCAGAATTTTCAGCCATTGACCCTGAAACCACATCAAACACACAGCAATGATGTTGCAGGTTTGTGACAACTACATGTCTAAATGTTCCATAAAACATTTACCAGCCACTGCTCCTCTCTATCAGCTACTACTGTTTTCTCCAGATAATGATTGCTCCTCAATCAACAAGTTGGGATATTTCAACACTGATTCATTTGCATGTGAATCACAGCCCCCCCCCCCCATATCAGTGATTTATAGGAAACTGCAGAACACACAGCCCTCACTTCTACAGGAACACACACACACACACACACACACACACACACACTTTTGTAAGCAGCTTACCCTGCACCAGAGTGTAGAAGGAATCTATTGACGACAGATTGGTTGTGATGGAAACATCCTCATCCCTTCCTGACGTCTCAATGTCCACAGCAACAGCTCCTGACGACATGTCGCCGTGGAGATTGGTCACCACACCGGTGGGGAAGGTCACATTCGTCAGACGGCCCTCGCTGTCATAGCTAAAGGACAGTTAGGAAACAGGGAGGGAAGAATAAAGGGACATAAGTTGCCGTTACTGTAATGTGCTTTATGGAACCTTGCAAAACAAATATGAATCTACACACACACACACACACACACACACACACACACACACACACACACACACACACACACACACACACACACACAGACAAGATTATTCTGTGTCTACATGGTGGGTTTTAGTCTCAAAAGGACAAACACACATTGTGTTGCAGCACTGTCCCTTCAAGACACAAAATCACACCCACAGAGACCAGTACGCATATAGACAGAAAATCACAAATCACACCTGCATTTTAAACGCACATACAATAACACACACACACCCACACACACCTAAGTAATGTAATTAGAGGAAGTTGATAATGAATTGAGCGAATGAAACTAGGTTTTCTATTATTGTATGTCCAACACAGGGTTATGTCTCGACATACACTTGTGGGGAAATGAAGGCCTGGATGTCAGTTCAGATTGACACATGTTGCCAACTTTGAGCTAGTTTGAGCAGGTGTAGATCATAGTGGGCGGTGCTAATCTGTCAGAAGTGTCTCGGTTGGTTAATATACTTGCAGATGGCTTTTGAAATAAAAAAATCCAACTGTCCATCCATCAGCAGTGCATATAAAGACATGTAATGCTGCTCACTCATAGAAGGTAGTCCAGCCTATTTGGATGCTCTTGGTAGCCAGCAAGCCACTGTTACCATGGTAACTAAACAACACCAGTTCCTGACCCTGAGCCGTGAGAGTCTTCAGACCTCCGTTAGTCCCGATGGTCAGCCAGATGACCTACACACACACACAGCCACAAGAAGAAATGGTAGCAGGTTTATCTTGCAGTACTTTTAAATTGTGTTTCTTGAAACTGCAGTGAATCTTCTTGCAGTTTTTCTTTTTTAAATGAAAAGATATTTTGATAACTTGTTATCAGTCATAACTAAGTTACGGCAAAATACTTGCTCATCTCACCTGATTGTCAGGGGCAACCACACGTACAGGCATCCTGTTGGTGTCTCTACGGACACGGAGGGTGTTCCCACTGCTGTCTGTCACTGCAGTTACATCCTCCTCGTTGCTGACAGTGAAGGAAGGGAGGGTGCAACATGACAAATCAAAAATGAGGTTAGGTTTGAAAAGAAGGAAAAATACAAAGAGAGTGGACAAACAAAATGTATTTTTATACGTATATGAATATAAATAAAAGAAAAACACACACATATATATATATATTAGCATTTTTAGGACAGTGTATAAATGGGGCGAGAGAGACATGTGAACCTGTGACGTTGTGGATATATTGCATGTGCCGTAACCACTTGGAAAACCCAAGGCTCTCCACAAATATTTTTCAAAGCAATTATGTGTTTCCACACAAACCAACCTGTAGCTGAAGTTGTATTTATAGTCTCCAGTGACCAGAGACATGGTAAACTGGTGAGTCCCATTCCCATCAAACACGTAGAGCTCTTGAGAGGCTGGAGAGGCCACTTCATAGGAGCTGGGACCTGAAGCCAGAGAGCCTGGAGACACACACACACACACACACACACACACACACACACACACACACACACACACACACACACACACACACACACTGGTCATTGCTCTATGACTTATGCTCTATTATCTTCTATTATTACATACTATTTCATTCTCTATTGAACTCATAAAGTATCTTCACCAGCAAAAAGAGCCTAAAGCTTCTTTTTAGTTGTTGAACATGTCATTTAGCCTGTAAGTCCATGCACAGTTCATTATGATCAGGACTGCACTGATGCAGCAGCTCTTAACCTCTTCTACGCCTCAGACTCTGCATGAGTCTTGCCAGTGCACGCCGCATGCTGCATAGCTACTGTTGAAAGCCAAATCACATTGTTGCTAAGGCACACAATTAGTGGGTGGTGTGCAGCATCCTTTCTGCCCCGAATATGTGTTCATGTGGTTCACATACATCATTTAAACACTACAAAAGCTCTAACAGAATGTGACAACTGCAACAGAAAGGGTGACGTACAAAAACAGTGAAATAGGACTTGAAATCCGTTTATATCCTCTAATATTTAAGCCCTTCCAAATACAGAGAGAGAGATAGGGCACATAATGTCCCCATTGTGTGTACTATACACATACCAGTCGGTGGTTGGTTACAGCGTATGGCACGAATCCGGATGTTTCCCAGATCAGCCACGTACAGTGTCCCATCCGGAGACACCACCAAAGAAGAAGGGCAATTAAGCCTGGCGTCTTTAGCATAGCCATCTCCTGTTTGATAACAGTCACAGTTGGCATCGTTCTGCAGAACAGAGACAGTGGGAGAGGAAGAGGTAGAGAATAACGTCACATGAATAATACAACTTGGCTTATGTTAGGAAGAGTAGAGCAGAGAGGTGGGCACCATCAACAGTTCCAACAGGAGAAGAATCATTCTATAATATATAATATTATGACTATATTAAAGTTGATCAGATACTACCTGCAGTCACTGTACCTTTGTCTTTGTGATTGCATTACATACAGTATATTTGATATATGTAATTTAATCCATGTGGAATTTAAGTGGGTTTGGGGAACTGATGGACAAAACAGCTGTTTTTTTAATAAGCAGATCAAGATTAGGATATAACAGAAAAACAATGAGGACTAAAAAAACACTTTTCAGTGTGTGATGTAAATGTGCCGTAGCTGTGTGGTAGCTGACCTTGCAGTCACAGTCTGATGGCTCTCCAGCTATATGGGTCATTTCTCCATCAGCCGACACCTAGCAGGGTGATAGCCAGAAATATACATTTTAAAACAAGGGAAACAGGAGAACTGTTTCACAGAAAGCATCCAGTTCATCTTCTTCTTCATCTTCAGTTGACTAAATAGCTGCCCCTGGGGTTCATATCAACCTCTGTTACCTCTGTTACTAAGTACTGACTTGGGAAGACATTCAAAGGAAGCAGAAATGGTCCATCTGATCAATACATGTCCTGAAGATTACCTGTCGAATGCGGTGGATTTTCTTCTCATCTGACTCTGCGATGTAGAGGACACCGCTGTAGGACAAGGCTATGGCTGTAGCTCCTTCTAGCATGGTCTGCTCCGCTCTCTTCCCCATAGTATATTCTATTCCAGGCACCTGGCAGTGCATGGGACGACCTGCCACGATACGAACCTGAACACACGCATATGGATGTTGGTTATGAATGTATAAGGAACACTGTGTATTTTGTTTTTGTTTTAGATAAAAGTATTTCATGAATTGATATGGTTTTCTCCTGTTGCTCGATAAAGTCCATTTATTAGACAAATAATGAATGAAAATCCAAAAAGCAGCACATGTAACAGGACATGTGTAACACATGCACTGCTGTGGGTGTACACAATACCTGTCTATTTTCAGTGATCTGCAGAACAACGTTGTTGTCCAGGACGTAGATGGAGTTATCCATGGGGTTGATGGCTAGATCTGTGGGCCATTCTAAACGGACCTGGAAGTAGAGAAGAGAGAGTTTCACTTCATATGCTACTCTGACTGCATACTTACATTTAACTATACTGTGTTTTGCTATATGATACTACTGATTGTAATACTGATGACATACAGTGCATTCCTGCTGTAATCCTGCCAGTTGCCTCTGAATTAAATGGATCAGAGTCCATGGTCTAATGGTACTGTTTGATAATGACAGATGGTTAAAAAAAAAGAAGAGATACACAAAACGTTGCAGGGAAGAAGTTGCTCATGGCCAGTTTGACTTGACTTAAAAATACAGAGGACATAAATAAACATTTTTACGAAATCCACCCTTGGGTAAAGGTTTACATGAAAAAAAAAGAGCTATTTTAAAGCATGTAAACTTCAAATGTAACTAAATACATCTAAATGTATTGTTTCCATTAAATGTCTTTGACAAACTAAATCTATTCCAATAGCTTGGGCTGTTTTGTGTGGAGTACAGTATCTACTAAATCTCCAAATGGTTTAAACCCTGCATCTATATACTTATTATACAGACTGTATCCTCAATTTAAAATACAGCATGCATCTACAGAAAGAGCTGTGAAACCTGAACATGTGTGGGCTGCCAGTTCATATGTTTCCACAAGTGACCTCAGGAGGTCAACAAGATAACGGCTATCTTCTCTGAGATAAATTCTTCTGAGAAAATTACTTCAACTCTGCAAGGAATGCTTTTAACTTCTCTGCTCTGCCTAAAAACACAGACCACAACCCTCTGTCTGTCTCTCTCTCACACACACTCTGTCTCTCTCTCTCTCACACACACACACTCTGTCTCTCTCTCTCTTTCACACTCTGTCTCTCTCTCTTTCACACTCTGTCTCTCTCTCTCTCTCTTTCTCTCTCTTTCACACACACTCTCTCTCTCTCTCTCTCTCTCTCTCTCTCTCTCTCTCTCTCTCACACTCTGTCTCTCTCTCTCACACACACTCTGTCTCTCTCTCTCTCTCTCTCTCACACACTCTGTCTCTCTCTCTCTCACACTCTGTCTCTCTCTCTCTCACACACTCTGTCTCTCTCTCTCTCACACTCTGTCTCTCTCTCTCTCACACACACTCTGTGTGTCTCTCTCTCACACACTCTGTCTCTCTCACACACACACTCTCTCTCACACTCTGTCTCTGTCTCTCTCTCTCACACACACTCTGTCTCTCTCTCTCTCACACACTGTCTCTCTCTCTCACACACATACTCTCTCACACACATACTCTCTCTCACACTCTGTCTGTCTCTCCCTCCCTCTCTCTCTCTCTCTCTCTCTCCCTCCCTCTCTCTCTCTCTCTCTCTCTCTCTCACACACTCTGTCTCTCTCTCTCTCACACACACTCTGTCTCTCTCTCTCTCTCTCTCTCTCTCTCTCTCACACACTCTGTCTCTCTCTCTCTCTCTCTCTCTCTCTCTCTCTCTCTCTCTCTCTCTCTCTCTCTCTCTCACACACACTCTCTCTCTACATAAATAGAACATAAATAAGGACATTTGTTTTAACATATAAACACATATTTATCCCCGGAATGTTTAGGTAAAGAATTAAATCTGGTAAGAATAAGCCGATGATGTCATTTTCATGTAATAAAATGTATTAAGGCTAGTTTACGCTAACTGACAGAGAAACTGCTAAATCCTTACACACACACACACACACACACGCTCACAGACACACACACACACAAACCCACACACACACACACACAGACACACACACACAGACACACACACACACACACACAGACACACACACACACAGAGACAATACCTACAAACACACCAAATCCTTGTTAAGAGTTAAAGGACTGTATTTTTCTGAGGGCACATCATAGCCATCTACTGTACCAACTGGGTTGTATCTGCCACAGAGCCTTAGTATTAGCCTTAACTAGCATATGTTTTTTCTCTATTTTACGACCTTGTCTACTATGAATTACTTACAAGTGCAACTTATTTGCAGTAGCGGTGTACATTTCCTGGAAACATTCAGTTCCAAGGCGAGAGTGACATTGTTATAGCACAGTTACAGGAAGGCAGTCAGGGTGGATGGGAGCATGTAGCATATTAATGTCACCTGTCTTATGTGCATGCTGGTATCGCAGGTCAAAGGTCGTGCTGAGGTCAGGTCGTTGCTGCCCAGCATTGTGGAAATTATTCCATTACGATCAACTTTCCTGATCATAGTCCCGTCCACAAAGTAGATCAAACCATTTCTATCAACTGCAATCCCTGTAGGGAACAAAAACAAAGAACACACACACACACACACACACACACACACACACACACACACACAATTCAATATATAGTTGTCCAGGTGATTATGAATACATCAATTCCAGGATTCAAAGGAGAAAATGAAGGTGAGGTAATCCTGTGGAGGAGGAGGATGCAGCTGCAGATAATACAAAAAGCAAAACTAGTAATAAGAACATTAAGCCTGAGCGTATTTAAGCAAAGTTAGCCAAGATGAAAACTGTCAGAAGTGAAACAAAGTATCTATAGCTAAGCAACACAGCATCTGCTCAAATATACAATCAATTAACAATGATGCACATATAGAAGAAATGAACTATACCATACTATACTATACAAAGTAACCAATAGTGTCATCTCCTCCCAAGCTTATTACATTTAAGATGCAGCATGTTGCTGATGGGGACTCTGCTGCTGCCTTGCATTGTCAGTGTTCTACATTTTAAAGGGAAGAGTTGATCTGATTGTTGACTGTGTGACTACTGTGTACCTCTAGCCACAAACAAACGCAGCATTCATGTTATGCAGTGCGTGCCTTTATATTGTGAACCATTCATTCATGATTACAATTTAGACACATTTGAATACACAATGAATACTAAGTGGTATTTCCTACAGGAAACAGTAACAGAAACTACAAAAACAATTTGGACCATGTCCGATATAAACTTCACTTTAAAGTGAAGGAGGTCAATTAAAAGAAATGTTTGCCACTACTTTCTCTAGGCAGTAAAATTCAAAGCAAAGAGATATTCAACAATGAACAGCTGAAAATGTTCATCCTGACAAGTACTGCAGAGCAACTATGTATCAAACAGCACTATACTCCAAATGTCCTCCCTTCTTAGTATACAACGGTAAACATGAAGTCGATTGCATGTTTTTTCTAACTCCACTGACTAAAAAAGCATTTAAAAGATATGCTTGAAAAAGATTTACCACCTAATACTGTTAGAGGACGCCTCTCACCCGGCTAACAATATTTTACATTTCCTTTCCTGTCACATAAGAGCAGATGAGCCAGGAGCAGCACAGCACACATGCCTAACATGACAGTCAGAGCACTGCAGGTTATGCTCTTCATGCATCTGAACGTTTATCAAGTGGGTCGTTTCATGTTGCTGCTAATTTCCCTGCAGGTGTTTTATCTACGATGTTCTTATGTTGTTCATTTGTTTTATGCTTTTTATGATTAGTTTATGGCTATGGATATTACCTATTTGTTTTATACTTGTTTAAATGATGTGATCTATGGCTTTATTTAGGTGAGCTTGAATCAATCATGTTAATTTGGCCATAACATATACGACCTTAACATTGTCACTAAGCTAATAACAAGATATTACAGCAGAGTACAAATAATTTTACACTTAAGCAGCACGTCACCTAATTTACTCATCACATCAGAAAAGATGACAATTACTAACAATCAGTACACAACATACTGTACAAAGATCATGACCAACACCTTCACACAGGCCAGTCCAGTCTGTGCACACTGCTGTGAATGTGAATGTGAACGTGAAGAAGCACAGAGGAGCTCATGAAGTGTATTCAACAAGCACCTCAGACTCAGTATGAAGTGTCACTAAAACTATTCCTAAAACAAGACATGAGTGTCATTTATGAAGCCGTCCTGTGAATGAACATTACCACGTTTTAATACACAGAACAATTAAATACATGTAAGCTGATTTATTTTGGTAGTTACTTTACATCCAACGCATTCAGGAGACGGACCTACTGATAATATGATGACATAGAACAGCAACACTTACTACCACAGATTCAAAAGGTGGAAGACGTTTAGCAGAACAAATACAAACTGCCTGCAGGTCTTATCAATTCCATATTTGCTTTTCAGGAGTTTAGTAAAATGCAGTGCAGTATGTTTTACTGTATGTAGGTGAGGAGGCCTATACATTAAATGTGACCCAAACTTACTGTAACACCCTAAAGAATATAAAAAATAAAACCAGACCATGGCTACAACATAAAGGTTAACGCTTTCATAAACAATTAATCAGTGTTTTATGCAGTGATGTTGACTTACTTAGAATATGCCCTCATATAGACGTAGAGCAATGATGTGATGCCAACCATTAATGACACTGGCAAAGCTCTAATAAATGATGGTGGAAGCAGGATGACTGAGGATAAGAACAGTGCTGAACTGTTTATGCTCCTGTTTCTAAATGAAGGATCAAATATGTCAGTTAGGAACAGTTTCGTTGAGGAGGATTCTCATGTCCTGAGATCCTACTCAGCAAACATGGTTATGGAACAGGCTTGAATAATAACCACCAACCTGTATGTATATCTTGTGTGTGTGTGTGTGTGTGTGTGTGTGTGTGTGTGTGTGTGTGTGTGTGTGTGTACCTTTGGGTCCCAGTAGCTGTGCCTCTGTAGCTTTTCTTCCATCTCCACATCGTGCTTCATCAAATGGAGGACACTGTTCCCCTGTACCAGCCACGACTTCTCCATTACCTGAAAACACACATTTATTGCAATATTCCCTATGCTTTATCTTTTCCAATGCTATATTATAAGAATTAAACTTGTAGTGGATGTGTGTGATATAAGGATTACTTTCATTTCTACGAAACATGGTGTTTTACAGAGTCAATGCAGCGCATGCTTACTGATGAGGTCACGGGCTCCGCTGAGCATCTTCGGTCTGTAGATGCGTCGAGAGTTAGTGTCCGACACATACAGCTGCCCTGTTACTGGGTCCGTGGATAAATAGTAACGGTGAGCAGGGTTGTTGCTGTGTAGGGTAGTGACAGACAACATGGGAGGGGGGCAGCAAACAGGAAATAATTGGTTTAGTTGTGCTGTATCTTTAATAAAGACAGTGATGAATCACCCTGCTGACACTTCACTACATGATCCAACACAAAGAGGCAGTTTATATTATAATATTATAAATGAAATCCCCATCAACAGTGGATTTACAATTTGGTTTCAGCTTCATAATGGAAATGAAGGAAACATTCTAGAGCTGATGATAATGAAGAAGTAATGAATAAAAGGAGGGTTGATAAACTGGTGTTCATTTACTTCCAGTGGAGTACCAGGTGGTGTTTGTTTCCCCTGTGTGAGTGTGAGTGTGTATCACACTCACACTCACACAGGGAAACAAAGGGCAGACACAGTGTGAGAGTGTGTGATGTTATTTCTCTGTTCTAAATGGTTATCTCTAGAATTATTATGTGATATATGTAAGCAAGAAGGTAGGCAAGTGCATGTGTGTGTGTGTGTGTGTGTGTGTGTCGACAGTAGGTCGGTCTGTCAGTGTGAACAGACCTAGTTGGTGCGATGGGCCTTCACTTGTCTGTGACACACTCTTAATGATGCCTGCCACACTGTCATATAAAATCCATCACACCCATGCACACACACATACACACAAACAGCAAGTGACAAGTATGAGACCTCAACACGCGTGTGCGTGGATATATACATATGCACTTGCCTCTAGCCATAAGTCTCAGTGGTTGGTAATGATCACCAGATGATCACAGGCTGTTAATCAAGACAGCTTAAAATAGAGTGTGTGTGTGAGACCATCCGGGTTTTTCTGTACTTGTGAGGACCAGACGTGCTGATAAGCATGACTTTTTTGTTTTCATTGAACCTTTACTTAGGCAGAAAAATCTTGTTTAAATTGAAACATTTTCAAGATTCGGGATAGGCAGCACCACAGACGAAACCCTGCTATGAGACAGAAAAGGGAGAACTCGAAAGATGCCTCGAATGAGGCAATGATTGGATGAGGTAAGGTTACTGAGCACAGGACAAGTGAAGACAATGTGAAGTTGTGAAGGAAATAAATCAAGAATAGGGAAAAGAAGGAGACGAAGAAGGTGTGAAAGTATGGCTATTAAAGGTGAGAAATATGAAGACTGTAGTGAATGAGGAAAGGCGACAGAAGAGGAAAGACAGAGAGGAGGATGAAATAACCACAAATGAAAGAGAACACAGAGTCCAGATGGTGTGAACAAGTAAAGACTGAGGAAGCGGAGTGTTTTGTCTGCCTAATTTGCAGAATTTGTTAATCTGGTCATTTTTCCTGGATGTTTGTGCCTCTACCAGTAAGTACAGTAAGAGCCTGCGAATGATATTTAAAGATACTATTCGCCCCCCTGCTGCCATCTGGCAATAGATACAGAAGTATCCGCTGTCCTACCACCAGACTACAGAGCAGCTTCTCCCCTCGGGCTGTGGACTCCTCAACTCATTCTCCACACTCCTCCACACAAAATAGTTTTCTGCCTTTTTTGTTTTTTCTTATGTAGCAGAATGGAACTAAGACTTAAATATGTTGCACAACCCTGTGCTGGTTAATGACAATACATTATTTTAGTACCCTTGTAAATAAGTAGGGTGTGTAGTACTTAGTTACAAACATTCAAAAGTAATAAAGTAGAAATTGTAACACTGTACTAAATGTATTATATTATTATATGATCTACTTTTAGCTGCCTGAAACTATTTTATTTTTATTTTTTGCTTTTCCTGTAGACATCTTTCAAAACCATGTAACCTTAGTTACATTTGAAAAGGACATTGAGCATGGGCCTGGGAGAGGGATAGAGAGACTGAAGTATGAAAGAGAGAGGAATAAGGAAGAGCCTCTCCACTGCACCATGTCTCTCCTTGCTAGGTCTCCTTGCTCGGGGCTGCTGTTAAAGAGATGACTTCATCTGAGCTGACAACAGAAAAGGCTCCATTTCGTGTGAACACTTGTCAAGATTAGAGAGGGAAAGAGGATGAGACTGAGGCAAAAAGCAAGATGAGGGGGTCTGATTTGATGGTAGCAAACACCAGGGCTACTTCTTCCCTAATTCTTTGCTCCTCTCTGACTCATTCTGCCATGTTGACTCAAATTACAAAACAACTGATTAGTTTCCAGATTCATTTAGCCAGTACAATGTGAGCATGACAGATAGAAATGAACCTGAATTATTATTTTAGCGAATTGACAAACTGGTGTGAAGGCTGTCGGTCTGTCTGCTTGCATATTAACAGTTTGTCTGACCTATTTGGCAGTCCCCTCTTCCCTACATGATACAATCAGCTGCCTTAAAGCGTTTCTGAACTTCAGGAATAAATGATATATGCAAAATGAGCTTGCTAACAGCTTGAAACAGCTCACTGTCTCCTTGATGCACCGTGATCTTGGGATAAGGACGTCCGTGTACTCAGGTCTGAGAGCTGGCAGGAATGATCAACAATGATTGTTTTTATTTAAAAGGAGGAGAGATAGACAGAAGAAATGTGCAGACGAGTCTGGTCAGTAAGCAGCAGAGATGGACAATGGAATGAAAGAAGGTTAAAGGTGGAAAAGGATTAGTCACTCTTACCTATGTCTGAAATCTTTGTTTCTTTAATACAGTGCAAGCAAAGGACAGAAAACAGAGTAAACAAGAGTTAGTAGACAGATTGGTCTCTAAGGTATTAGGACCAAAAGAAGAAGAATCATCGACTGGAAAACAAAATAAGCAATAGTTAGAATTTACAGTCAAATTTAGAATTTGAATCATGCTTCACAGACACCAATAGGGAAACGATTTCAGTTTTCTATTAGAAGAAGAGTTTTTGAGAAATTAGCACTCAATGGTGTGCAAGAAGCATGTTTCAACATTCAGAGTACTAAAGTTATCTTTTATCTTTTAGCACGTTGGTTGAAGAGTAAGCACTTGAATGTAAATTAGTGGCAAAGTGTCCACTCTGGGTTATGTATCTATCCTCTCATCCTTTATGTTTTCAAGTACTGTTCAAAAGCATCCAAGACCAATGCTGTGCAGTTGAACAGTAAGTGCAGGAAGGAAAGATGCCCAGACAGGCTGAGGCAGGGAGGTGAATTCAGACACTCGGTTTTACTTAAAAAACAAGGACTCTCGAGTCAATCAGTTCATTTTCACAAACATTTTAGGTCATATTTTGTTTTACTCAAATTCAACATTCAACATGCACGCATTTGCAATGACCCTGAGCAACTTGTATACAATGGTTTTGGCAAAGCTTTACTGTTAAATGGATCATGAGTTCTCTGAGACACTTGGGGATGTATTCTCTGGATTAGATTCAGATCCCTGATCTGGCAACTGCAGCCGTCCTCCCTCCCTCCCCTCTTACCTCAGCTCCATGACACTGGAAACATTCCCAGAGGGGAAGATCCTCCTGATGTAGTTGAAGTCTCCAACGAAGATGCTGCCATCTGCTCCGCAGGCCAGAGCCAGGGGCGCCAGCAGCTTGTTGCCCTCCGCCTGCCCATTACAGCTGGGGCAGGAGATGCTGCGGCGACGTCCATTTCCTGGGATAGAACAATTTTTACTGACTACATTTGGTTTCTGCTCCTTCCATAAAAAATCAAAATAACTGACCAATTGGGAGCTTATTTCATATTAATTTTATCCAACTAGGTTATTGAACACTGTTGTGGACCAAGCATTTATTTAACAACCTCAAGTCAAAGAAAGGCATGACAGGCGCACATTTGAAATAGCTGCAACCACGTAGACGTCATGCACGCCCCAATGCATCATTAGTGGACGATCGCTCTCCAGAGCCACAACTTTCCATTCATGCAGACACGGGCTGCAGTGCACAGGAAAATGGACATTCTGAATTTGGGAGAAATGGGAATACGTTGCAGTTCCTCAGAAGGCAACTAGATACTGTCTTTCTACTGGAATGTGTGGCATCGGTATACAGATTGAGAATGCAGTCTCAGGGAGTACATGACATTCTTCTCCTGACAATAATCCTTCTCCTGACTTACAAAGCCATTAATGGTCAGGCTCCAGCATATCTTAAAGATCTCATAGTACCTTATAAACCAACTAGAGCATTGTGCTCTCAGACTGCAGGGTTACTTGTGGTTCCTAGAGTCTCTAAGAGTACAATGGGAGCCAGAGCCTTCAGCTATCAAGCTCCTCTCCAGTGGAACCAGCTTCCAGTTTGTGTTCGGGAGGCAGACACACTCTCCACATTTAAGAGCAGGCTAAAGACTTTCCTTTTTGATAAAGCTTATAGTTAGGGCTGGCTCAGGTTTGCCCTGGACCAGCCCCTACTTATGCTGCTATAGGCTTAGACTGCCGGGGGACACCTCCCTGCTCTCCTCCTCTTCCTCTCTTCTCCTTCTCTTCCTCTCTCGTCTTCTCCCTCTCTATCTGTATGCATTTATGTAAATGTATGTATGTCATCATCCGGGGTATCATCCCCAGAGTTTCTGTGTCTCTCATGTGGCAGGTTGCCACTGATAAAGTTTACGTCAGGATCATGAATCGTGACAGCGCCTGCTGCCCTGGTCCTGCTGGATACCGGGAAGCCTTTTTGACATTTTCCTGGATTCATCCAAACTTTCTCTTTTTCAACACAACATAATTTCTGTCAAATGTTGTATTTGTACTATGTTGTTTATCCTGTACACATGACATCTATTGCACGTCTGTCCGTCCTGGGAGAGGGATCTCTCCTCAGTTTCTAATATCTTCCCCTTTAACTATGGGGTTTCTTTTATCTTTTAGGAAGTTTTTCCTTGTGCGATGCGAGGGTCTAAGGACAGAGGGTGTTGTAACCTGTACAGTCTGTAAAGCACACTGAGACAAATGCGTAATTTGTGATATTGGGCTGCATAAATACATTTGATTTGATGACACAACTACGTGTTAGAACTACACTGTATATGTGAGATGCAAATGCCAGATGTTTTTTTTAAACTATTATTCATAAACCAAAAACAGGAAAAACAGAACTAACAGGAACAGGTGAAAACTTGAGGGGTCAGAAATGTTTTATATTCACAGTTTTGTAGTTGCTAAGAGAGCAACTAGCACATAGACTGAGAAGGTGTTTCTCATGAGGCTCTCAGACTTAAACCAGTGGAGACTAACCATCATGCAATCATCAACACTGATCACAAACATGCAGGCAATCAAGTCAATAATATTTGAATCTGTATTTACCCATGATGCTGCTGATGACAGCAGGCTGCTGGGAAATGAAAATGTTCTCACCACTGCCCTTGTACAGTATACCTGGAGGAGAGAAGACATACAGATGAGATATAAAGAGCACAGGAAGGCAGCAGAGGCTGATTCTACTTTGCATCTGTGTTGTGATTGAGAGTCTGGGTACGTCAGAGATGAGATGTTATTAACACGGCTGTCATTCCAAAATGCACTGAAATATGGCACAGATATTGTCCCTTTATTAAACAAAATAGAAAAAAATGTCATTGGGGTTCTCAATGATTCGATATATTATCTTTGGTTGTTGATTGGACTATATTGCACATTTGAAAGTGAAGGTGGGGGATTTGTGTCCCTATCTGCCTTCCATCGAAAGCATTTCTACAGCGAGTTCAGGTTAATGACCACAGATATTATCTTACATTAAATAAGCGTTAAATGCTAAACCCTTAAATATTTACTCAATTTAACTATAAGATTAACGTTTCACATGCCAATGTATACAAGGAGAATTCCTGGTAGAGGATCATCAGGATTTGTGCTCATTTCATGAACACACAGTGTTTCTCTTTTCACCAGAAGAAGAGAAGCTGATGATGTACCAAGATAACATGAGTGCAACCAATGGCAACAAGTGTCCGCCCACTGGACTCCACCTTCTAAACAATGTATCCGACAAACATATTGAGTGGATGGAAAGTCTCTTTTTTTCCTTACAGACACATATATGTATATATATATATGTATATATATATGTATATATATATGTATATATATATATATATATATATATATATATATATATATATATATATATATATATATATATATATATATATATATATAATATATATATTGTTCATCTGTTCATGTGCACTTTTCCTAATAAATGTAGTACTACTACTGCATGTTGCAGCACTTAATAATTCTCTAACAGTTCCAGATGATAAAGAGGAGAGACAATGTGAGGTGAGAAGAGGAGGGATGTGTTGGCTGACTCATGACGAGGTTAATGTGAATGAGTGGTGAGAAGATGAACAGAGGAAAAGAGAGGGATGCACTCGTTCTTCAAAGTAAGACATCAAAGAGGAACCTCCTGTGGTGAGCTGAATTATTAAAACTCTGCTGCCATCTTGGAAACCAGCCCACATTACGCTGCATCCGTCCGTCCGTCCTCCATCCATCTATCGACCAACTCTGTATCCTACGCCTTATATGGATGCACAGCAAACTAGGGAAATGCCCTACAATTTACAAGTTCTTCAAACCCAGCATGAAATATTGCTATCTGCCCTGAAATCCCATATCAGTCGGTTTCTTTCCCGTCAGGTTATCTCTATATCCCTCTCCTTCTCCCTCTCCTTCTCCTTGCCTCTATCCTCCTCTCCTTCTCTCCCTCTTTCATCTCTCCCTCCATTAGTTGGTGTTGATTGATCAACAGAGGCCAAGCCAGCAGGGTTCCACCCATGCTGTGCTGTGGTCTACTCACAGGCATCCAACTATTTGCCGAACTAGAAAGAATTGTGTGTGTGTGTGTGTGTGTGTGTGTGTGTGTGTGTGTGTGTGTGTGTGAGAGTGTGTGTGTGGTGATGCAGGAAAAGAGAGAGCGATGGAGAGAGTGAGGAACGCACAGTAGAAAGAAACAAGATCATCGGATTTTCCTGCTGTGTTAAAAGAGAGGGCAGTGAGGCTTTCTCACATGGCTTGATGTGTGTGCGTGTGTGTGCATTTGACCTTGATCCTAAAACTGTCAATCTCAAAACATAAATTCTGTTTTACTTTTGAAAGAAGAAAAGAAGATGTGGATGAGGAAAAAAAGCAAAGAATGCAGCAACATGGTGAAATGTTTTGCTGATGGATCTAATTGATAAATGTGTCTTCACTCATACAAACTGACTCACACATGCACACACAGAATACATAAGGGTTAAAGGTAGTCAAATAATAACACATGCACACAGCATGTATAATGCATGAAGCAGGTTGAATACATTGAATAGAATATTGACTGGAGGTTGCCGGCACTGCAAATCAGTATGAATAATTACCTTCAGCCAATCAGTAGAACACAATTGTAGAGTTTTTAAAAGATGCTTCCTTATAGCCAAGGACACATTTAAAAATGTAGTCTTTTCATGTTTGAAAACCCTTTTTTTTCATTTAGTATCAGTGAATAGCTTTCCCTTCATCTCTGTTGATGTCAGGGGTACATCTGAAATATATTTTCATTCAAAGTCTGTTCTGAATATATCTTTTATAGTCATACATTTACCACGGTTTCATTTATCACATCAAAACAAGATATTTGATGGTAAATTCTGAATCTTTTGTTGCCATAAAGAGTGAATGTTTTCATAACTAAAGCCTATTACATGTGTGGTACCCCACATATATATATATATATATATATATATATATATATATATATATATATATGTGTATGCTGGTAATAAAAATATATAGCACTTTGAGTTTTGTTTACGCAAATGAAAAGTGCGCTTATAAATAAAAGGTATTATTATTATTATTATTATTATTATTATTATTATTATTATTATTATTATTATATTCTGATGACTCTTGATGAAGTTATCCCTTCACCTCGGAAAAACAGTATCATCCCTATCGGATCCAAAATTACGGTCGGCAGACATCCAATCATGGAGGACGTTTTAGTTGTACTGGATTGGTACTTTGAGAGGTACCAGTTCACCTCCTGGGCACTGCCGAGGTGTCCTTGAGCAAGACCCCCACACTGCTCCCGGTGTGCTGATAATATAATAGCCCTCTGCTACTAGGACCAGTTAAATGCAGAGTCTAAATCAAACCATTAAAAGAGGATTCAAGGTCAATTTCTCTCTGAATACAAGTGATGGGAAAAAGGTTTGGACCTCCACAGGGGTTACTGTAGCAGGAAATAAGATATTGATAATAATTACACACATTTATTTTAAGACTTTTCCCTAATATCTGTTTTAAATGAAATAGCAAATAACAGAAAATTCCTCTCTGGTTGAGCGGATCACAACTCGAGACGTGCAGTTTGTGAGAAGGGTCACAAGTCGACGTTGAATTGTATTCAGCAGTCATGTGCAAAACGGGTTGGGAAGAGAACCACTGCATTTTAAGACATAAGCAGATTCCCTCTGTCAGAATGCTGTCTGGTGTAGTTATATACCAAAACAAATAAGTCACAGACATCCAAAAACAAACATGTTATCTTCTCACTGTGACACTCTGAACTAGTTTGAGGAGCTGGAAGGAGATACATTGCCAATGTGATAGGTTGTATTTCTTTTATATGTTCGATAATCATTCATAACTCAACTACAAACACTTGTGTCGTGACAAAAACACAAACATGTGAAGTTGTTCAAAGCTCAGTAATTTTGATTTGATGTCCTGGGAAAAAAAGAAAGACTTTGCCGTGTTCTCTGGAGCAAAGCACTAAAGCACCCTGACTGTGGCTGAGCTGCTTAGTGTCTGAATAATAGAGTGCAGCGCTTTAGCGAGCAGCTTACACACTTACACTCCCCCAGTCTCTCTCTCTGCACACACACTGGAAAACATCCTCACAATGCATGCACAAGGAAGCAGACCCTCTGCCCCTGAAACCGCTCCACACACACACTCTCTCTTTCATCCAGTCTTATCTGAGGTGTTCAGCAGTGCTCACTGCTCAGTGCTCACAGATCACACAACACCAGGTGTGTGTGTGTGTGTGTGTGTGTGTGTGTGTGTGTGTGTGTGTGTGTGTGTGTATGTGTAAAGGTGTGGCCAAGCCTCTGCACACAAATGCAGTGTGTGTCTCTTTTCCTCCCTCATTCTCTTTCCTTTATTCGTATATTTTCAAGCATACAATCTGATGTTGTAAGCCAATTCATTTGTTTATGTTGTTCAATAATCAGCAATCCCTTTGATTTAATTAGCTGTATGAATATGAACAATATCAAAGGGTACCTTTAAAAACAAAACCTAATGTGCTTCCTCATTAAAACAGTAACTGGCTATAAAGAGGTGCTGCTGTTTGTAAAAGACACAGACACTTCTCACTCTTCCACTGTAGGGCTACGTAACATCCTCCAGGGGAAGATGATTGATACAAATAACTATACATTTCATTTAACAAGACATTTGCAGACATGATGGCTTAGCAACATTCATAATCACTGTAAGGAAGACAGACAGGAGTTAGTATTTACATGTGTGCTGCCTATGTACCATACTTAATTAATATCTTCCAGAAGATGGGTCTTTGGTTACAACACGTTATGTATAAATACAAAAAAAGAGAACAAAGCTGCCTCACTGCCATTTTTTATCTAAAGATAAATATGAAGATAAAGCTTACATTTGAGTATGAGACGTTCAGTAAATAAGAAAGTAGCTGTCAAAACATGAAAACACAGAAGAAGAAACTGCCAGATGTCAACAGTCACTGTACTCCATGATATTTCCAAATCTAACACATCGTCCCATCCACATCATTAGTGGAGCTACAAGACAAACTACAAAGAAAACACAGCAGGAGTGTTTGATAGTCTCTCTCTCTCTCTCTCACACACACACACACACACACACACACACACACACACACAAGATTATTCTGTGTCTACATGGTGGGTTTTAGTCTCAAAAGGACAAACACACATTGTGTTGCAGCACTGTCCCTTCAAGACACAAAATCACACCCACAGAGACCAGTACGCATATAGACAGAAAATCACAAATCACACCTGCATTTTAAACGCACATACAATAACACACACACACCCACACACACACACTGAATCGTGTGACAAGGTGTTGAAAGCCCAAGAGGACTGCAGGGAGAGAGGGATGAATAGCGATGTGATGGATGGGGTGACAGATAGAGGACAGCAAGGAAGGGAGAAAGAGAAGGGGGGGGGGGGATTTATAAAGTCAAAGTGCCTTTAAAGTAGCAAAATGCATTTTCTAAATATGTAACTATTCTTATAGGAACCAGTTGTTGAAAGGTGGCAGTCTGAATCGCTCTTCAGTATATTCTGTAAACAGCACAATGCATCCTTTACAAAGCAGCTGGTTATGACTCGGCATTAAACATATGTATTCAAACACAGACAGGTCTGGATTGACTCTGTGCTGTCTGCTTCACATGCATGTGGAAATGCAAACCAGGGACTAATGTCAAAGGTTAGCTGTCACATTCTGTAGACCTTTGCCTCTCACAAGCGCAGAAGAAATGAATATCAGGGTATTGAATGAGGATTTGTGTATTCCATATATGTTAACTCTGCTTTTTACATATCCAATCACACATTGTGTGTATTGTACAACAGTAGTTTCTTAAAGTGGAATGGAATTGAACGCACGGGGAGGGGAACACAGTATCAGAAGGAAAATGTTGAGCGGTAAGAAGAAACAAACAGGTGATGCTCATCTATGAAAACATATTGAATGCTTGGGGTGGTTCCAAAGAGGCACCATTTTTCTACATAAAGTTATGGTTCTGTTTTTTGACAAAATTGACACCAGACCTTTTTTTGACCTATAAATTTACTGTAACAAAAATAACTATTTTTGTTGAAGTTTCAGTTTTTAATTCCGGTTTATTTTGAATTCAATTCAATTTTATTAATTTGAATCTAATTCTGGAAATGACCAATTTCTTCCCCAGGTTCACTGTCGCATTGAAACATGAGTGAGCCTCCACGTTGTGCTCAGTTTCAATCAAATCCGTCTGGTTAATTGTTAGGTTTTTTTTGGCAACTTATAAATGCATATTTTCATAAATTGTGAAAACTATTTCTTTTACTGTGATTTTGTATGTTTTGTACTTAATCTTCTTATTTAAATTTATGAGTTCATTTTAAATGCAAATTTTGAATTTTGTGGATATCACTTTAAAATATATTTCTTTGCTTATTCTTGTTAACAATAATTAACAATATCATTATTAAGATTAGTGTCAGCAATCCAGAACACCTGTTTTCCCACACACATGTAATCTGATGTACCTTCAAGTTGGAATGTATAATATTCAGTCAACATATCTGAACCCTCAGGTTTCACTGTATTTTCTAAATATAATACTTCACATAATAATAATAAAGAAATACATATAATAATACAGGAAGATAAGATGACAATACACAAAAACAGGGGAGGAAACAAGCAGGAGAGACCACGGAGGTCTGTAAAGAGCCAAATTGTTCATTTGTGTGTGTCCGTGCGTGAGTGTGTGTGTGTGAGAGAAAGGGAGAGGATGAAAGGCTGAAAAAAATACCACTGGGCAGCTGGAACAAATCCAGAACGAGGAACTCACCCACAGGCACACACACACACACACACACACACACACATACACGCACGCACACACACACACACACACACACGCACACACGCACACACACGCACACACACACACACACACACACACACACACACACACACACACACACACACACACACACTTCGATATATAATTAACCAGTTAATGTTGTGCACATTACAAATAAAATTAAACTGTGAACCTCAGCTCTCACATATACACTTCAAATCAAAATATTAGTTTTAGGTAAATAAGGAAATGTTTTATGCAGTATTATGATTCATCTTGCAGACACTTTAGTGCATAAGCCAACCATAACGTCTCACTTTACATGTTGACAAGCCTCCACGAGTTGCCCATTGATCCTTTTAACTGACAGAGGGACAAATGAGGCTTTACATCGATTGAGCTCACACAAGGGACCCGGCACCTCCTTCCACAATTCATTAGCACAAGCTCTATTTCATGGAACCTACCGTTTTGCACGTCCAGGATGTGATGTTTGTCCAGTGTCCATCCTCCCATGTTGGAAGCATCCAGCTCGTAGCCTTGCAAAATGGCCGTTCTTTTCTCCCACAGGATGAGGTCCAGGCAGGACTCGTATTCAAACCCCACGGACACTATTAGACACACACAGGCACGGACAGTTATTCAACTCTTTCCTTTGACTGTGCTCGTGTTCAAACAAAACCAAATGGGAAATTTGGAAAAACAGCAAACAGGTTTGAAAACACAAAGACCACAGTTAACCTCACAATTCATACGTGTTTAGCAAATGCTAACCTGCAGGATACATTTGGGAGTGGAAAGTGAAAAACAGTGCTTGCCCCTCCATCATTACAGAGCGGACTGTGGTTGTACTGGGAAGCTTCCAGGTATAAATGTGTAACTGTGTGAGAGCGGTCCTGAAAAAGATACCATTGCTTTCAATTGAATAAATAAAGGTAAAGTCAATGGAGTCAATGGAAAGACGCAGGTGAGCACCAACAGACAGACATACGTAGTCGCCCTCTGATGAACTCAACCTCGGTATTTGTGTCACAGCTCTGACTTTAACAATTGCCAGACAGGCACTCCAAAGATTATTGTGGTTAGGGTACCTTATTATAACTTACGAGCACCAATTTCAGAAGTGTTACCAAACATAGCAGTAAATCGTCTTTATGCTCAACCCATTAAGCCAGGGCTACCATAAGTAATAACTCACTGAGAAGTACCTCTGCTGGACTTGTTCCTCATAAAGGTGTCAGAGGGGTTAGCATACCCATTTTGTCCAAGCCAATTCCCTGTCAAAGCCTTTCTGCACAACCTATTGGAACTTAGCTGTAGCGGTCCTCTGCACAGTTACTGTGCACAGTATGTTGTCAAACTTATTTAGTTTTGATTGTTGTATACAGTACATTTTCTCTCCATCTGTCATACACTTGTACTTCTTTTTCTTTCCTCCACCCCTGGGTTACAGAAAGGTACCAGTCCCAATGATCAGGTTAACATAAATGTCTAAAGAACTGTAAGCCGTGTGATACACTTGCCAACAACAGCCTTCAACAGCTCTGTTGCTCACTGATCAGCTGCATCTTGATCAGTCACTCTCTATGAAAGGAGAGTGTTACTCGTTTACTGCCTTCAGTCCTATTATTCTAGGAGGTCCAGGGATTCAAAGCAGTGACATTCTACTCACAACACCACTTAACCTCCAGGGTTCTGGCCCCATTCTGTCATATAAAAAACAGCACGAAGCGAGTTAATTGTAGAATCATTAGGGAAACCACATTTTTTTATTGCTTTTCCATTCTGTCGTGTAAAAGGAAAGCTGGTATACTCGTCGACAGAGCTCTGTTCATACGAATGTGCTTCAGATCACACTTTACAGCAATTTAGCTTGGCTCCCCATCACCTTTAGGGATGATTTTAAAATGTTACTCTCGACATAGAAGGCAGTACATGGTCAGGCCGCTCTGCACTTATATAAGTTGTTATTCCCCCCTGATGAATACATGAAGCCTCAGGTTCTCAGAGCACGGTCCTTTGGCTGCTCCAAGGCAAGGTTTAAACAATTAAGTTGATGGTGCTTTTGTTGTTGTTGCTCGTCAACCTTTTACACAGTCTCAGAGAGGGCAAAGCAGTGCACACTTTTAAAAGGTTTCTTTTCTTTTCTGTTTAGCTTTGCTTTCAGCAGCAAACTCACCAACTGCCTCAGAGAGTCCAAAGACGCGTTGGCCGTAGGCATCTGTCTTGTCCCAGATAAAGGTGTAGGATAGATTTGGTTGAGCAGGGAACCATTTCTGGAAAAGGCGACCCACAACCGCCACCATCAGGTGAACCTGGAGAAACAGCAGCACACACAAAGGTCACGTTATGGTAATTCAGGTTAGGGCTCCACTGATATGGGCACTGGTGCTGACAATGCTCAGCATTCTGTAATGATATGCTGCATCATATCATCATGGCTTTGAGGAAATATTATATATTATTATATATTACATATCTTACCTTCATCAAGTTGAAAGGTATTGATGACTGTGTCATGGTGACTTTGAGGATGGGTTTATATCCCGCAGCTCTGGAGCTCAGGTAGATGAGGTTCAGATCACTGCCTGGTATTGAGGTTTCTTCTTGTAAAACCTTCAGATGGATAAAAAACACAGAAAACACATCAGCAGCTGACACTATTTTACTGTCTCGAATGGAGTCTGAAGCTTTGTATTTATAAGGAATGGACCGCTCTTTTTTTTATTTTTTACATTGAACCAAACAGTGCCGGCATAAAGCGGCACCAGTGTGTTAGATAGCATGGTGGCATTGTGGAACCAAAAGAGGCGTGTTGTGTTACACATGAGCATCACAACTATGTGTGTGTGCGTGTAGTCCCCTTTTACACAGACGTCAATTCGGCTCTGTGACTACCTGCAAGCAACAATGCCCCCCCCATTCCGTGTCCGTACCTATTATACAGAACAGCGAGGTGGAAGAACGGCACAACAGAGACTCCTTCCATTTGACTGTCCAAATCAGTACAGTGTGGTGTATGTGGCAGAGCTGGGTGATATGGTAATACATTATAAATAAAAAATGTAAGCGCTGATGAATTGGCTTTACAAAATTATCTGTCGAATCCAAACCACAAAGAGCCCCCAATATCCACCTTTTTAATTACTTCTGAGAAAACAAACACTTGCTTTATTTTAAAAGTGCATAAAAGCATACAGGGCCAAATACAGGTTACTAATAAGTCCACAATGTTGTAGCCTTACTTTGTATTTCCAACACAAATAATGATGAATACACTATGATCAGTCAGTATATCGTCCACTGAATTGGCATCACATACATAGTGACAGTCATGAAGTCATATTCATATCATTGCATCATTATTGATGTGCAAGACAAGGCTGCTTTGTATTATGACAAAGTCAACAATGGAGAGAGTAAATGATAACACTTGCTAATTTGTTTGGCAAGTGTTATCTGTGCACTCGTCACTGTTGTGTGAGAACATGGAACTCAGCTGGTAATGGAGTCTGGCTGCACTTGAAACATTCTTTCAAGTAATGCCTCCAAACATGAGAGGGTGTATACGCGTCTGGCAAAACATGCACATCACCTGAGTTATATCTTTGATGGACATAATGTACATGTACATATTTCATTGGGTGCAGTTGCAGGTGAAGGACACATAGAATGACTGCTCTTACTCAGATCACACACACACACACACAGACACACACACATGCACACTGACAACTCCCTGACGTTTGCTAACCATGCTGAGACATCGTCTTTTAGTTTCAAATTTGCTATTTTAATTATTGTTCACTGTCGGATAATATTAGCTCTTCTCTGCTCTGTCTCATTAACAGGCATATGCATAAGTGTGTTTAACTATGCAGATTATCTAAGCAGGTATGAATGTGTGTGTGTGTGTGTTTCTGAATATGTCCTTGTGTTGAACCTGAACAAGGTGAGCCAGACTTAATCACCGCTCTATCATTAGGAAGACGCAAAAAGCAGATGACACGCAACATGACGCAACTTCAGCAGAGATGTGGGATCACTGAGTGTCAACAGAGTCGCTGGAGGAGAGTGAGGGGAGCAGCATGGCAGCAAACTGGCAAAGTCACTGAGAGAACAAGCAAGGCATTTCATCTTCAAACTTGTTGTAGTGTGAAGGACTGTCTGGGGAAACTTTAGTTTCTTTTCATAGTTTTAGTCATCATTTCTATCAGTTATGACAACAATGTAAGCACCAAATAATCACAGAGACATGATGAGATGGCTTCTATGAAGTGTAACAAGAAACACTAGCAGTAAGACAGGCTGTAAAGAAGACACTTTAACAGTTCAGATGATCAACATCACTTTAAAGTATGTCGATGTAAACCAAAAAGGGAGTCCACACAAAATATCCATATCGATATTGTTCCTCCACAGGGAAACAATGTTCATGCACACCTACAGCAAGCACAGTAGGTCAAAGTTGAGCAGTAAGTCAGTCTGTGAACTGTGAAGGCTGTTTACCCAGACACTTTGATTAACAACGTTACTGTTTGCCTTCATTTTTTCTTCCAAATGGGTTAAACTAAGCTGGGGGTTTGTTTACAACCTTGCTGATCACCGATGCTCGAGTTTATTGCCCCACTAGACTTCTTTTTAGTGATGTAGCTGTGCTCCCAGATCTCAGCAATTCACCTCTTGAGTTCAAACTGAGTCTAAAACCGCTGTGCCAAGGAAGTTATGATATAAGTATGATATAAATGAACACAAAATGTTGCAGTTAAACACTTTGTTCGAGAGAAAAGTTAGATCATTTATAAATCTTAATTCTGTACAAAAGTGCCAGGAGTTGAGTGGATAAGGAAGACCTTCGATAAATAGGTGGATTCACAGAAAAAGCAGATTGTTAAGAGATATTAAATAATACAAACATTGAAAATTAAAACAAAGCTCCTGAGGGAATGATCCATTTAGAGTGTTCCTGTGTTATATTTTTCAACTGCAATATTGCCTTTTCATTAGCCGGGCATTTAGTGTTCATTACGGGTCCATTATATCCCTTTAAGACTGCCCTTTTCACTGCCCTCCTCACTAATGGACTCAGCTCCACCAAAAGCTAAGTACTGGCTTTCCATTCGTTTGCTTTTGATCTGCACTAAGACACTAAGACACTCACACTCACACACACACACACACACACACGTCACAAATGCTTTCCTTCGACCACACACTTTTTCCCTTTATCACAGAAAGTCAGGCACATACACACACGCTTGCCAAATAAAAATAATAATGGAGCGCTGGTTCAGGGTTGTAAAAATATAAAAACGCATATGGAGTTCTGTCATCTGCTTCATTTCCTCTGTCGACTGCTTAAAGCAATGTGACAATAAAGAACCACACAAATGTGCTTTTAGGCTTATAGGAAATTAGAGGAAGGGCACAGGCTGGGGCTCTCTGTGTGTGTGTGTGTGTGTGTGTGTGTGTGTGTGTGTGTGTGTGTGTGTGTGTGTGTGAGTGAGTGAGTGAGTGTGTCTGTGTGTGTGTGTGTGTGTGTGTGTGTGTGTGTGTGTGTGTGTGAGTGAGTGTGTCTGTGTGTGTGTGTGTGTGTTTGTGTGTGTGTGTCTGTGTGTTTGTGTGTGTATGTGTGTGTGTGTGTGTGTGAGTGAGTGTGTCTGTGTGTGTGTGTTTGTGTGTGTGTGTGTGTGTGTGTGTGAGTGAGTGAGTGAGTGTGTCTGTGTGTGTGTGTGTGTGTGTGAGTGAGTGTCTGTGTGTGTGTGTGTGTGTGTGTGTGAGTGAGTGAGTGTGTGTGTGTGTGTGTGTGTGTGTGTGTGTGTGTGTGTGTGTGTGTGTGTGTGAGTGAGTGTGTCTGTGTGTGTGTGTGTGTGTGTGTGTGTGTGTGTGTGTGAGTAAGTGTGTGTGTGTGTATAAGGATTTAGCAGTTTCTCTGTCAGTTAGCGTAAACTAGCCTTAATACATTTTATTACATGAAAATGACATAGTCGGCTTATTCTTATCAGATTTAATTCTTTACCTAAACATTCCGGGGATAAATATGTGTTTATATGTTAGATATAAAAAGAAATATGCAAAGGAAGACTATAAAGATGATCAACAATACTTTGCTGCATTGTGTATATGTATTGCTAGTAATCTTTAATCTTCTTAAAACAAATGTCCTTATTTATGTTCCTGATTTATCCGATTAATGCATTTGTCTATATAATGTCAGAACTTGGTGATCACAGCTTCCCAAAGTTGACATTTTCAACTGTTCGAACCCAAAGACATTCAGTGTACAATGATATCAAACATCATATCAAAAAAGTTGCCAATTAATTTTCAACTAATCATTTCTGCTCAAAATATAATTAGAAGTGCTTTTATTGATCTATTTTACACTTTGAAGGTCGGTGGCTCATAATTAGCTACTCATTTGCATTTTCTTTTCACTTTTGAAAGTGTAAAAGTATAAACATTGGTCTTGGGTATTGGTTAAATACCTCATCTGTGGCATTTCTTACCTGTGTTTCAGGTATGATGGGGCCATCCTCAGATGAACATCTGAAAAACGTAGAGAGAGGAGAAGCAACAATGACAGGACCGGGTCTGATGAAACCGCTCAGGTCACAGCTGGGGATGTCATTCTCCTCCTGAAACGCGTTAACGCCGGTTAGTGTTGTCATTAACTGAGACATCCATTCATTCACTGTGAAACAATGAGGTCCCTTACTCAGTCAGCCAGTGAGTCAGTGTCAGTCAGACAGTGTGTAAGTCATGACAAGAATTTGACCACAGCTAGAAATCAGTAACTAAAAGTCAAGATGAGACACTTTAAAATGCTGTTTATAGTAACTGGAACATACAAAAGTGTTGTTTCTGTAAGGCAGTCATTAGTTCATGAACCCATGATGACAGACTGACAGCAGTTACACCACTCACCTTCTTCATGACCAGCGTGTCCATCACATAGAAGACGTTCCACGGCACCCACACAGTTCTGTACTGAGTGAGGAATGGAGCACGCTCAAAACTCAATGTTAGGGACGCCCCACCATTGGCCAGGAGATCAAACCTGAAGCACAACAATAACAGAGAAAGGAACAAAGCACAGTGTGTGAAACCAGTGATAGAAACCAGTCAGCTGAAGAATGGTATCATTCCCTCTGAGTGTGGACTGCGTGTGCAAATCATTTCATATCTATATGCCACTCGCCAAGAAGCAATCTTATTGATAACCTTGTTGAATGTTTTTGGCCCTTACCGTTAACCTTGTTTATATTTTTGGCATTATTATTATTTTTGACTATGTGGATTTTGGACATCTGTTTATAGATATTTTTATACTTGTACCTTTATTGATATATTATGTTTGTACTGTTCTATATTTGCTGCACAACAATTTCCCTTGGGATAAATAACAGTCTATCTAATCTTATCTGTATGTTGTTGAGTGTGTGTGTGAGCATGTCTTTGCACATCTTTTGTTCTCTGTGTGTTTCCGTGTATGTATGTGTGTGTGTGCGTGTGTGTGTGTGTACTGGAGTGTGTGTTCTGCAATGATTGATCTATCCTATTGAATCCAATGCATTTCCAAAGCAAGACTCTCCACACCTGCACACATTCACACAACTGAGATTGAAGATAGACCCTGAAGTGGATTGTGGGGGGGGGGGGGGGGGGGTCAGAGTAGAGTACACAGTAGATGTGATTCAAATACTTTCTTTGTTTTGCTCAACTTGCTTTTCATCAAGTGTTTTATGTAATTTGTTAAGGGCTATGTTAGTATATATATACTTCTGAAGTCACCTCCTGCACTTCAAGTGGATATACATCTACTCCAATTCTAGACTTCAATCTCTAGAACATGAAGTATTAATGTTTTCTGGAGCTTTGAGTCATGATTCATTTATTTGCAATACCTTTGAGCCTGTATGTCCACAGGTCATAAATGGGTAGTGTTGCGGGGATATAAGAATCATGTCTTATAAGAACTGTCTTATTTTCTCTGTTTTCTAGGCAGACTTATGGTTATGTTTCCTTCCACAATGGACACTGGGAAGAGTGAGTGCCAGTAGTATGAACATTTACGTTTGTGACTAAGAGAAATGGGTACCATTTGTGAAACAAACTGCCTCTAATGTTCATGTTGTCATTACACTTAGCAAGGTTCAGAATCCCTTATTCAGCCTGTGGAACCGGAGCAGCTGACCTGATGAGCACAGTGCGTCAAGAAATATAGTGGCACACTTTAGCTTTGTCTCATATGTCATGTTGCAGTAAATGTATGATATATTTTGTCTATACATAATTTTGCTTACAGTTAAATATATATATATATATATATATATATATATATATATATATATATATATATATAATACAAAATAAAGGAAGGGTCAGGTGAAACAATGTTGGATAACTATGCAAGGTAAATATAAAACAGAAGGTTGCACACATGGTAATAAAGAAATACACACATTCCATCCTTGCGTGTTACAGTGTATCCATGTTCAACATAGTGGACAAACGTCACGTTGACTCCGATCAGAGGTGTTCCATCAGCTGTCAACACCTGGCCTCGAATTATGGACACCAAGCTGGAGAGAGAGAGGGAGGGAGGGAGGGAGGGAGAGAGGCCTTCTTTATTAAAGCTGCACTATGCATCATTTACAATAGAAGTTACCTTATATTTATTTAGAAAGTTGAGCCATCATGGACAGAAAATACCTGTGGTGTCTTTGACCATTTAGATAAAACCAGTGCTAGAGAACTGTCTTGGGCCCGACATACAATATTACACGCTGCCTTTACCATCGTCACTGTTCCTCTGTGAGGGGAATTGCAGAGTGCAGTGATGCATCTCTTGAAACAACAACTGTGGTGGTAAATGCTGAGCTGTGGGAGCGGGAGCGCTGTAATGGGACACTGGTGTTCCTCCAGCGCTCATAGCGTGCCTGCACATCCTCATCACACTCAACTGCATAGATTGATACCACAGCCCTGCTTTCAGGAGTCACATTCAACCAAACTTGATGATGACATTGTCCATGATAGCTTTCCTATTTTGATTCACACTTCTGAACCTTTGAAACCTTTTCAGCTAGATTCCATTGGTCAAGCTGCACATTTCTGTTTCGGAGTTCTGTAATTTTGTTTTTATTCACACTCAATTGCTTGGGTTTTATTTCCATGTAATGGACGTGCAAGATGCTTTGATAATGGTAACTCAAAAGATCTGTACAACACATGTCATGGTTCATTACCTTTCTCCTTCCATTAACTGCCTCCAATAGATAATCTAATGGTTCAAGCGTGTTGACATCGGTCCTGAACGTTGGAGCAGAATAGCTTTAAATCGGACCAGTTGTAATTGTTTCAGTGGGAGAGACAATTCATGAGGGAGGAAAACCCTCAGAGAAAGTGTTTGGATCGAACTCTGAAACACCAGAAAAACCAAAGAAGAATAGAGACTAATGAAATGAGCCTTTAGAGTAAAATATTCCCAAAACAAAATGAAATGATTTCTGTGTGTAGAGATCTACTATAACAATAAAGATTAAAACATAATACAAACATCACATATACTGATTAGCTCTGGCCAGGAAGTGACTCCCCTTTTAGATATAAACTTCCCAAACTGGATCACATATAACTTTTAAAACTGAGCAGAATCTGCCTTCTTTATCAGTCCAACCATACGAGCACTACCAACACTAGCTGACTGAGTCACTGAGTCACTGAGTCACTGAATCACTGAGTCACTGAGTCACTGAGTCATGACCTTTCATTTTGTGCTCCTGCAAAGCCAGCAACGTCTGTTGATGGCAAGTCCATTATTCTTCTACCTTTTTGGTTCCAAATGAACTTGCAGGCTAAGCTCTCCAGATCAGTGCAACTGACTTTATGCAATCCTGGTGTGCAGCTCAACCTTGTGACTTGTTTTGCATTGAAACTGCGCTTGTCTTTTTATATCTAATCACAAAGACGTTAGAGAGGGCAACAAACGGAACAGCCACACCATCAGACAGGTTAAAGGTCTTTCCTCTATGTAACAGAGTAAGCTTTGACCTGCACACACACACACACACACACACACACACACACACACACACACACACACACACACACACACACACACACACACACACACACACACACACATATGTCTTGTGTGTTTGTGTGCAGACACTGTTGGTCATATATAGACAGGTTTCCCAAACAATCAAAGTGTGCAGCAGGGGGGTGAGAAACTCATAGTCGCCATGTCAAGATAGCTTATACGTATAAAAATAAAGCAACTTTTTTGGAAATTGGTTACAGTTACAGTCTAGAAATGTGTAAGTGTATTATATCCCTAGACCTAATACGTGATAGCTAATTATAAACTTTGTTTTGCAATGTGTGCTGTTTATGGCACAAAAAGAAAGTTTGCTTTCATACTGATTATGTAGCTCAGAACCCTCTCTATATATGTACTCCTGCAAAGATGGGCTTCTGCATGGACACATACACTATTTTCCACTGTGTATGTTGGTCTCCCTATACAAGTATGATATACACACACACACACACACACACACACACACACACACACACACACACACACACACACTGTTTTGAGGTCTAATAAAACATTTTTATTATAAGGTTGCAGGCCCATTCCATTATGGAAATACAGGACATTTTTATTACAGGGTTGTGGCCTTCTGCTCTTATGAAACATTCAAGCAAGCATAAAAAATGCAACAAGAAAAAATGGCTGAACAGAATTGCCATCATGTTTCTTCCCTGTCAGTAGCTCTTCCTTTCACTCTCTATATTTTCAGACTGCGACCCTCTTTCTCTCTTAACATATTTAATGAGCGTTATGTCTGAGGCAAATGTGGGCAGAAACAGCTTTTGGCAACTTGTAACAGCTCGTATTATACTAAATATAAGTAGGGTGAGCTATGACCTGCAGGCAGAAGAATTATCAGTCAAACAATCACCGCTAAAGAAAAAGAAGATACAAATTATTCATGATCCCACTATGATGAAAAGTATATCTTCTTTTTGTAGTATCATTGGTGACCATCTATGGGGTAACATATTTAACCCAGTTATCAAAACCAAACTATTTGCAAGTGAAAGCAAAAGAGAACACTTTTAAACATGTCCAGTCTTCCACTGCAGCTGTGACCAGTGCTTTTCTCTCCATCAAACATACTTTGTAATGCAGGATTAAACTGTGGATCTGTTAACATCATGTTGCCCTCCTGATGTTACTGTATGCCTAGAATTCAGCAAGAAGAAGAAAAAGCACACACAAAGACAAGATTACCTCTTATTGAAGGGACTGTCTCCAGTGATGACATGAGTGGATTCAGCACCAACTAAGAAGTGAATGCGCTGGTAGAAAGACCTGGCAGCCTGAGGAAAATAAAACAAAATAAATAGAAAGACAGATTCTGCTTCCTGTAACTGCACTCTGCTATCTTTTGCAACACTGGATTTGTACAAGGAAAAGACAGTTTCATTCTTATTTTGACTTTATTTGTCATTGGAGCTCCTTACTTGCTGAGGAGCCAATGAGGACGGAGACTGGCCGAGGACCTCCCCTGGGTCAGGTGACCCTTTGCAGTATAACTGGTTGTGACAGGAGGCCTGCAGGCAGCAGTCTGGATCCATACAGTCAGCCAAGCCATCTGAAACACACACATACAGTTATTTCATTCACAAACCTGAAGGAAGGATTGGGACCTGTGATGAAAGGAAGGATGTGGAACGAATGATGGAAAAGTTACAGGTGGACGAAGGATGAAAACAGGATAAGGATGGACGGATGCAGGGATGAGGAAGCACAATAGGGATTAAGAAGCAATGAAGGATGGTTAAGGGATTAAGAATGATTAAGAATGCAAGCATATGGCGAGGACAGAGGGATCAAGCAGTAATAAGGATGATGAAGGGATGAAACAGAGAAGGAGGTTGATGGATGGAGAGGATGGCCACATGCAGCATCTAGGACAAGTGAGATAATCTGTTGTCTAAATAAGAGTCAAACATGGATGGATCTCTGAGGTAGAAATTAATAAATAAAGGCAGGGATTAGAGAATGTAATGAAAAGAAAAAGAATGATGAGGGGAAAAGGAAGGGATGGATGAAAGAAGAAAAAAGAAGTGATGTAGTAGAACTGGTATGTGAAGATGTGAAGCAATATGTGTTTATTAGGCACTGCCAACCAAAATAAAGTCAGTCAAGGAGGAAAGGAAGAAGGAATGATGAGAAGCAGGGATGGAATGATGGAAAAAGAGAGATTAGGAAGGGAGGGATAAGTGAAGGGCAGGGAGCAGGAGAGGAGCAGAGACACAGATGGACAGATGGACAGATGGAAGGATAGAAGGAGGTATATAAGGTAATAAAATATGGGCTGCCATTTCTCTCTGTTTATAAAAGCGAGTTGTACATCTGGTGAACAGGCACAAGGGACTGCCATTAGACACACACACACACACACACACACACACACACACACACACACACACACACACACACACACACACACACACACACACACACACACACACACACACACACACACAGTAAGCCTATCCTTTCTGTCACTCTTCTGTCATGTTTTCTTTTTTTCTTTTCCTCTCCAATCACCACACCACTGTCATCATGAGGTTTGGGGTTTGACACAGAGATGCTTCAGAGCTTTCTCTTTCTCTCCAGCATTTAAAAGATGTTAGCAGTGCCTCTTGAACACTACAGCTCATTTACTACACATGAAAGTGCCAATCCCTATTCCATATCCACTGCACTGCCACATCAAGGTTGATACTACATGTTCTGCCTTCCTTTGGCAGCTGAGGAGCTGCAGTTTGTACGTACAGTCAGTTAACACACACTGCAGGTACGCTCCACATTATCTCTGCAAGGGGCAGCAGATAAGCCAGTTCATTATTTAAATGCATGCTTTTCACTCCCTTTAGATGGTCATCAGTAGAGCCACATCAATACTGGATTGTTGGAGGCAACAAAAAAGAAGATATTTGAGAGTTTAAAAAAATCCGATAATGATATACAGAATACATAACATTTTTGGGAAGGATCCATTGAATCTGGGTCTGTATTTGAAAAATAAAACTTCAAATAGATGTCCAAGTCATGTACCTTTGGCTGATCAGCTGATACCTGGGTATACATTGGGTGCGTAGGTACTCTCTTGCTTGCTATAACATCTAACAGGCTCAACCATGCTTAAGCCAATGTCAATATTTACTTTATTGTCTTACATTGACTCAAGTAAAAATGGGGGTTGGGTTGACGCTGCAAGTGGATTTGTATGTTTTGTCAGTTCACTGCAGGGGGGCACATACACTATTACAATAGTATAGGCTTTTATACTGAAGACCATAACAACCTAACACTGCATGTGTAAAATAACTTAATGAATCACACGTGGATGCAAAAGGCTGATTCATTTACATTATGTAAAACATTTAACCATGAGTATGTACACAAATATACCTCCTTCATTGTCCTTGCCATCGGTACAGAGTGTTTCCATGGCTACGTGACACCCGGCCCCTCTCCATCCTGATTGGCAGATGCAGTGCCAGCCGCTGGCCTCCAGGGTGCATCGTCCGTTGTTGTTGCAGAGACCCGGACAACCCTCTAGACACGGGGGACAAACACGCAGTTAGAAACGTTAGAGCAGTGGGAGAGAGTGGGATGAGGTCACGCCAGGCCATCATGGTGTGAACTAGGCTTCAACCAATATACATTTTTGAAGGCAGGTGATGATAGTTTTTAGCTGGAGCTATGAAAGATGAGCGTGATCAATATGTTTCACATTTTATGGCAAAAATGCAACATTCAGAGTTTCCCTGTCTGAAACAGCACTGAGACCATCATAGAACAATACAGAAATGAGCCTGAGTGGACTGGCAGCCTCTTAATGCACAAGGCGTTTTATACACTGCTGATTGAAATCTTCCTACACTGAACGTATCTCTCAGTTCACGCATCTGACAAAATAAAAACAAAGGTGTGGTTTAGAAATTAAATCTAGGCACTCACAGCCTAAACACAAAGGCTGAGCAGACAAACACTCCCACGGACACGTTCGCTGTGCTGGCTATCTAACACCTAACATCTGTGGAGTTGGTAAAGTGGCCGTTTGTGGTGAATAAACACAAGCTGTTCAGCAGACAATTTGCTCAAATTCTGCAAATTTGAACACATCTTGAGTTGAGAGGAATCTGGATGTAAATGGTTAACATTCAGGCTTTAAAACAGCCAGTCTTAATTAGCCTAACTCTTCAGAACTGTGCATCAGCTTCATTATCTTGTCTAACCAATACCTGCAACTGTCGAGGTTCATTGTGAATCTGCAGACTGGGAATGTCGACTGTTCATGAATCACAGAAGTCTGTGTCAACCAAACAGCACAACTTGTGTTGTCAATGGTGTGTGATTGGGTGTTAAGATTAGAGTGATTTGTGAAATAAATGGTCTTATCTCAGCTGTTAATGAAAAATCTGAATACCTTCCAGATAACCCCTCAGTATACATTATTATACGAGTTTTACTGGCCCAGTATAAAGGTCTGACTGCTGTTTCAGAAGCTTTTCTCACCTCACAAGACTCAAGGAAATACTAAATACTTGTTTTTGGCACAAGAGTTTTTTTTAATTCAAACATATTGCACACAATGCTAGCTTCAGTCCAAATATACCTTCAGAAAGACAACAAAAACCCATATTGGTTCAATCCTGACGTGTATAAAGGTTGTGTGATAAAACAAGTGTAACAAATGGACTGACAGACTGAGAGACAGATCGATAGACAAATAAGACAGATCAATACAATAACCCACGTGAGAGACAGACTGACAGACAGACACACAGTCAGCCTTCGGTGAAATGCACTGACGTTGTAGTTTCACATGAACCACTAAGATTGCCTACAGCCAAAATGAATACTGTGTGCTGCATGGCTTCAATTGGAAATTAAATCAAAATAATATTTTTTCACATCTGTAAATAAAGAAAGATATTATTGTTGCATAATATGGTGATGAAAACAGGGTATACAAACAAACAAAACAAAAAATCATAGTAGAAAGCAGAACCTTGTGAGAAAAAAGTGTCTGTCCAAGGGAAGTCGAACCAAATCTGAGGGAAATTTAACACCCAGCACGATGTCAAAGACCGCAGCTTCGCTTTTTTTGCTTTATAAATAATAATATGGATTCCTTTGGTCTTGTTCATTTAGTCCATGAAAAAACCCCAAATCACACGTTAAATCCATGTGAAAACACAACAGGTAGACAGATACACAGCGCACAAAGTATAGGGAGGACAGGGTGGTTTGGACTGCCTGCCTCCGAAGCCTATACTTTATGCCTCTGTTTGACCTCCTCGATCACAGAAAAGACAGTGAGGCTGGCAATCAGATTAAAAAACAGTGAGTATCAGAACCAAGCAAAGCCCAGCTGGAGAGACAGAACAAAAGATGGAGGTGAAGATGGAGGGTGAGGAGGGGAAAAGGAGAGAAAAACCCAGCGAGACAGGAAAGTGAAGATAGACAGAGGGAAGACAGACGGACAGCAGCTGGCTAAATTCACACAGACATATATATCAGGCTCGTGGATGCAAGACAACACGGGAGTCACACACCTTGTGTTTGTGTCTGCTCGTGTGTGTGTGCGTGCAAGCATTTTTCAATATCTGTGAGTATGTGCTTGATCTGTATCGTCTGTGTTTTGTGTGTGTAAATCAGAGACAGGGACAATAATGATGTGACAGAAAACAAACAAGACTAATAAAAAACTGCAGAAATAACAAGAGAAGTGTAACAATAAGACAATACAGAAAACATACACCGAGCGTTTAGAAAGACAGGAAACATCAAATGAAATGGAATAAATCAGAATCAAAGGAAGTTTAAGTTGACAGAGCAGAGTGTGAGGTGGTTGAATTTTGGGACAGTAAAGCCTTTATTAAGTCTTTGGCATGAATTACCTTTATATCCTGAGAATAGGAGAGGGCACGAGGGAGAGAGGGAGGAAAATTAGGGAAAAAAGTAAATTGAAACAAAAGCAGAACTGCCAAATATACTCTCTGTGATGGACAGATAGAAATGGCAGCCAAAGGAAGAGGAGGAGAGGAAGGAGCTGGGATCACGGGAGTGCAATAACACAGCAGCAGAACCTCAACAGAGTAAACATGATTACTTCATTCAAATCTGTCTTCATTCACATTTAAATCACACAAGAGGGAAGAACAACAAAAGGCAGCTGATAAAAAACACAATTAAGTATTTTCTTTTTTTTAATTAACCAGAGAATGATTGTCAAACAAAAACATTTTGTCTAATCAAAGGTCGTGATCTCGCACCTGTCAGTAAATATAAAAGCATCTGGGCGGAAGATAAAACAGTTTCTGATTTGGAGAACAGTAGGACATTGTTACATTGTTAAATTGAATGCAAATGATCATTTTGAAGAAGTGGTTGGTAGAGGAAGCATCAGCAGCAACCACCACGGCTCATGTGTCCTGAGCTGCAGTTACTCTAATGACCACTAGATGGTGGATGAGGGTGTGGAGTTTTAAAGACGTAGGACTTAACTAGCATTAAAGAGCAGAAGCAGAATTGCATTATAGAAAGCGTAGGATACAGCATTATTGGAGCTTGACCCAAGTTAGAAGTCATCTTAAAAGTCAGGATTTGGGCCGCTGCCATTGACGACACTGAATATTTGGGGGTTCAGCAACATGTTAACGTTCTACAATTTAAAACTTGCTCTGTATTTATATAGGCAGGTTCCAGCATTTGTGAAAACCCTCACCCTAACCCTTACCAACATATATGTACAATCCATTATCTTTGGTCAATTATTAAATATAGGATAGAGGATTCACTATTGCCCACCAAATGTTAACTCGTGGCAGTGTGGAGAAAACAATTGATGTTAGCTTTTTTTTAATTTAATTTTTATAACGTAAACACAATCTTCTGCTGACTTTAACCAAGTCCCCCTTAAGGTACTGCAGTACTATGTCACCGGAGTACTGCTTGTACTGGTCGGTCCATCACACTCAGGTTGCTGCTTGGTAGTCAACATGAGCTTCAGGCCCACTATCCTAAATCTGTGTATCCTTCCCTGAACAGCTGAAAAAGATGTCTGCAAGACTTAGAAAAGTCAAACATGGCATACATCTATATAGCTCAGTCACTATATCCAAATGTATACCATTTATGAACAGGATGCAATAAGGAAAGTCAATCATGGAGTAATCTTTTCTACAACTAGAGCTAACCTTGACCTAGTAATGACTGCACCTGCATTTAGTACATGAGATACAGGAAGGCCATTTTAATGTATGCAACAACTGTTTTTCTTTTCATTTCCCAGCACTGCATTGCCTCTGAGCTATAATTGAACTCCTTATCTAGAAGACACAAACGGCTTAAAATAAGCTACATTGTTTCTGTAATACAGTCACAGTGCATGATTATTTGCTTGCATTTGTGTAAATACTTGCAATTACACAAATGTCCTGTCTAAAATAACATATGACTGACATCTTTAGCACAAAAGCCGACTGTGTGAGTGAGATTATGGTTCTTAAATCCATTCTCACACATGTAGGAGTACGCCTGTGTATAAAGACAGGGGCAAGGAGAAGAAACAGCTTACAGGAAAACTAAGCCTGAAGCAGAGCCAGGATTTCACGGTCTACATCAGAAACTTTCAATATTATATGCGTCTGTGCTTGTTCTGAGCTTGTCTTCTAAAAGTAAGATTATGTCAAATATTACAATGTCAAGCATACTGTATCTACAAGGGAATAAGTGGAACAATAACAGTTCAATATGTTTTTGGAAGATATTTATTTTTGGTACCAGTTCTGTTTCATGCTTAATTTTCCTTTTTTCTGTGATCCAGCTTCAACATACTAGAAACTAGATCACATCTAGATGTTGGCTGCAGTGACACTAACAGCTGTACAGAAGCCTTCAAATACATGTCATCCATGTCAAACTTATTCATAATAAAATGATACAAAGCCATAAATCTAATGCTGGAGGTCAACACGCTTCATTACTTTAGGGACCCATTTGGACTTTCTGACCTATATTTACTTGTATGAACAATTGACTGCCTATAAGGTGAAGGGCTTTTCAATAAATGTAGGAGGCTGAATTAGGCATTGGAGTCTATGACAAATACACAGAGTTAATTCAATGTCCTTGTATCAGGATGAACCCCTTGAGATGTATCATCCCGTTTACAAAAGGGTTCCAGCATTTACAAGCTCACACAGGGAAGCTACTTCTAAGGACCCAGTGGACAACATACACAGATACATCCATTCAACTCCATACAAAACAGCTGTAAAGTAAAATACTAAACCTTCTCCAGGTTTTAATTCTATGTTATCTGAAAACATCTAAAGCCATTGTCCATTTGGCAAAGGACAATATTAAAATCCGGAAATGTTCAAAGCAACAGCAATGGTGCATGTTATCAGGGCTGGCGAAATGATAGAGGGGATGAGAGGAAGAAACACAACATACTTACTAAATCCAAATAAAGAGAAATACAAATCTGAATAAATAAGTAAATAAAAGAACCACCGAAGCAGCCACAGCTCCACGGTACATAAAGAAAAGGAAGCAGAGGAAAAAGGATGATGATACGAAAGCGCGTGATGAGGGAAGAAGAGAAAAGAGCACAGTACCTTTTACTCTAATGTCCGGATTGTGAGCTTTAAGAAGGGAAGGAAGAGAAGAAAGGAAGAAAAACAGATAGATAGAAAGAGAGCATTTAGTCCAGATAGGCAGGAGTATAGTAATAACCACCAGTGAGGGCAGCTGATCACACGTGAATGAATGAAGCCGAGAGGGAGAAATGTGCTTAGAAACAGAGAAAGGGAAATACAGACGGACAGCAAGAGAGAAGTTCTGTATTCTTCTTCTGAGTAACCTCATTAGTACGAGTGCATTTTCACAGGCAGTGAATCAGGCCGACTACTGTAAATATTTTGTTAGCGTATTTTCTTGTTAAACCAGGGATTGCACTGGCTTTAGGACAAATAAACATAGCAAATTATGTAAAATGGGATATTTCCATGCTAACAAGAGCCAATGAATATGGAAACAATTGTACAGTGAGGTCAGAGTTATTATTATAAGACTATAAGAAGATGTAAATGTGATGGTTAGAGACCAGAGGACAGAAGAAAAGAGCCAGCCACACAGTCCGTCCAACAACCAATCTGTCGGCTCAATGCTCAAAATGGATTTCGCCTCAATCACTGTTGTTATGCTCTGTGTGTGTCTGTGTGTGTGTCTGTGTGTGTGTGTCTGTGTGTGTGTGTGTGTGTGTGTGTCTATGTGTGTGTCTGTGTGTGTGTCTGTGTGTGTGTCTATGTGTGTGTCTGTGTGTGTGTCTATGTGTGTGTCTAAGTGACAATAACCAAAGCCAATTTGCAACTCTTTCCCAGCAATATTTGAGTCTGTCTGTTTGACAACAAGTGAAGGGTTTGCTTGTGAGCTGAAGCTGCCAGAAAGACTCGACTAATCTTCTGTTTCACTGTTTGACTATCACAACACAACCGGACGGGGTTTTCAACTCGCCATGGATACTCACTTAATATAATTCTATTGTCAGTATTGTAGCTACCATGCACATATACTATATGTATATATATATATATATATATATATATATATACATATACATATACTATATATATATTTATATATACTATATGTATATATATATATATATATATATATATATACATATACTATATATAGATATATATATATAGTATATATAAATATATATACTATATGTATATATATATATATATATATATATATATATACATATACTATATATATATATATATTGATATATACTATATGTATATATATATATATATATATATATATATATACATATACATATACTATAATATATATATATATATATTTATATATACTATATGTATATATTTATATATATATATATATATATATATATATATAGAATAAATGGAATTATGTGTATTTGTGTGTGTGTGTGTATGATTTTATATTACTACTTTGTGTGATTTTATATATATATATATATATATATATATAAAATCATTCTTAACCATCCTTTTATTCTTTCTGTGAAAGTCTACTTGTTATGCAGTCCCTTTCTGTCTGATTGAGTGCTTGAAGCTGCATCAATGACATGCATCACATGCGTGTGTTAAATATGTCACTCACAGTGGAACACTCTGTGATCACCTGCTTCTGCGGTTTGGGACGAACAGAAACACTCCAACCGAACGTTAATGAGACTAACAGTCTTTTCTAGAATCAAGTTATATTCATAGTGATTCATATATTCTAGTGCAGCAACATATACATGCACTCATTACTAGAAAGTGTTGCTTTGTATTAACAAAGGTTGGAATATTCTTACTGCACTAGCAGTTTTTTCACTTGTTTTAGGAAAATAAGCTTTTTAGGAGTAATTATAAAACAGGTCTTGGATCTCATTTTCACAAGTGGCTCTATTGTAGCTCCAGTTTCCCTCTAATCTCGCCGTGGCAGCAGCAGAGACTGTAATATATCTGCCATGGGTTCATCAAGTTCTATCTCTGAAAAAGAGTTTGCCTCCCCACTGAGCAACTCTTGGGTTTGTTCTAGGTTTCTGGAGTTCCGTGAGTAGTTGTGTAGTGGTGTGCTACTGCTTTATTGTGTCGTACTGAAGAAGGTAAGTCATAAAGTATTGCCACATTAGAGTATGACTGTATTGTCTTTACAGCAATCTGGCTACCCAAGGTGTAAATGATTGGAACATGCTTTCCTCTCAGTGTCTTTGAGCTGTTCAACACACCCTCATTTCACTGATTTTGGGAAAGCAGTGACAAGTAAAACACTAGCACGTGGAAATACATGTTCCTTGTTTGTGCATACTGAGTAACTTGTTAGTCCCATTTCCACTTTCCATTCTTACACTCTGTCCTGTAGTGTGTGTGTGTGTGTGTGTGTGTGTGTGTGTGTGTGTGTGTGTGTGTGTCTCTCACCGATATTGCAGTGCTCCCCTGTCCATCCCTGGTCACACTCACACTTGCCCTCCTTACACACTCCGTTCTTGCTGCACAGTGGGTGACAGGCCTTCTGGTCACACACAGTTCCTGTCCAGCCCTCCTCGCATCGACATGCACCACCATAACAGACGCCGTGGCTGCCACAGTTCACTTCACATACCTCTGTTGGAGAAAGAAAGAACAATATCAATACACACGCAAACACAGCTCAATGGAACCTGCAACATATTTTCTGCAACATCAATACTTTAGCAAATGTGGTTTAAGGCAGTTAAAAAGCATTTGAAACAAGACTGTATATAAAGGTATTATGCATGTGTCTGTGAGTGTTGCTGTGAATGTGTTTGCATGATTTTGACAGATAATAAGAAAAGGTCAAGCCAGAACCAATGGAATGTAAGTGTAATTGTGTGTGCGTGTATGTGTATGTGTGTGTGTGTGTGTGTGTGTGTGTGTGTGTGTGTGGGATTTATTTAATTTGTGAGTCTGTGCATATGTTTTACAATGCGACAGTAGGCTACTTAATTGGATGTGTGTTTAATGGTTTTGACAAGACAATACTCAGCGTAACAGCCACAGGCAACACAAATAGAAGTGAGAACACACACTCACACACATAAACTGCTTTCCTCTTGTCTTTGTTTTTGTCAAGCCATATGCTACTGATCTGCATTCCTCCTCCAGCTTTCTTTATCTCACCACTTTTTCTGCACCAATGCTGCTACTTGCTTTGCTCTCTCTCTCTTTCCTTCTCTCTCTCTGTATCTCCCTCCCTTTCTACCGCACCAGGAAATAGGAGACTGTCTTCACCAGAAATAAAATAACATTGGCCATTTGTTCAAATGCCAAAAACAACTTATGTTAACATTTTGCTGACAAGCAATCTCTTCTGGCTGTGTAAATGATGACTCACGTCCAGACAGAACTGACGCGACAGTGTTATAACACTGCAAACCCTTCAGGGAGGAGATCAGAGTGGATAAATGGGTAAACAAAGCATGTGACGGAATTTCTTACTGATAGTCAGTGTTGGTTTCCTTTAATCATGACCATGATCTCCCCTTGACCCTGAAGAAGTAGTTCCTGTGCCCTAACCTAATCAAACCAGTGGTCAGATCAAAAAAGAGAATTGTTCCCACCCACTGCAACCCACATGTTGTCGCTGCTGAGGTTATGCTCTGCCATTGTTCTTAACAGTCAGTGGAAGACAAGTTGGACATATGGCATCCAACACTTGTAAGATGTAAGTACAAGTCTGCTCAGTGAAACAAGGCTGTTTGACTAAAAAAGTAAATATGATAATATAATCAACCAAAACGACTGTGCTGTAAGTTTCCTCAATATAATCATAACCCTAAGCATCAGTCACTGTTATCGCTGCCAGAAGCAGATTTGTAGGGAAAACAAGTGAATATTTTGCAGATAACATTTTTCATGATTGTTCGCTATTTTGATTAAAAACATTTTGTATAGATGCATTATGTTTCCTACCTTAGCAGAACACTTCATGACGAGGAAAGTTCCCCTTGTTGACTCTGAACTCTTCCAGTGATTAAGTCGACATGGCGGCTGTGTCAGGCTTCCCAGTATGTTAACTTCTTGAAAAAGAGCCATTTTGATCTTACTTATCTTTAAAGACCTTAACAATGTATCTGTGTTACTTTTTCATACGGCCCAGATTGCTGTACTCTGACTCGCTCCACTGTCAGGAGACAGCTCTCTTTTGTGCAGCGAGCACAGCTGCAGGGTGACTAACACACTGTATCTTCGCTCCTCTTCATTGGCTGCCGGTCAGTTTAAGAATTGATTTGGAGATGTTACTGATTTTATTGGCCTTAATGTGGTTGAGCCCCGAGCTATGTCACTGACCTTGCACCTCCTCACAAGTTGAAGTGTGATATCCTCAAGCAAAGGTTCTCCTGGCTCATTCAAACTCCTGGCTAACTTCTAGAAGTGAGCATGTTTTCTATGAGGGAGCCAAGCTGCAGAATAGCACACTGCCTGTAAAACTAAAACACCACCATCCTTTAAATCACTCCTCAGAATGATGTTAACAGGTACAGGTTTCGCATAATTGTCTGTCTGATTCACCTTATGTCTTACTAGTTGTTTTACAAGCCATGTATCCCATATTGTATGCCTGTTCCTAGGGGCTCACTTCCTGAACACTGTTATCTTAATTATGTTCTGCTCTGTAATTGCTTTTTCTTTTAATTTTACGCTGATCCTGCTCTTTTTTATACTCTCCTAATGCTTCTGTAAAGAACTTTATTAACTATGCAAAGCTTGGTGCAATGCTGCTTTTACAAATACCCTAAAAATAATTCTTTTTTATAGATTTTGTAAGTTATGAGAAAAATGGGAAGAACATCTCCACACTGACAGACATGACATATGTCTCATACCTAAAGAGCAGTCGGGGCCCGGTCCAGTTCTGGTCGCAGGTACAAGTGCTAGTCTCTGCATTGTAAGTGCCGTGACCTGAGCACTGGTCAGGACACATGGCCTTGGCAATCTCACAGCTGGCTCCGCCCCAGCCTGGCTGACAGTGACACTCGCCATGAATACACACCCCGTGTGCCGAACAACTGGGGTCTATGCAGTCCACTAGAGGAAGAGAGATGAAGAGGGGGAGTTACATATAGTACACACACATATTTAACTTTCATTTTTACATTTTCAATTTCAAGCTGCTTTAACATTTGTGTCCACTTGAGGGCAGCGAACAAGCTGTAAACTAGGACCGTAGGGAAGACCACTTAAGTGCCAGATGATTTTATAAAGCTCCACCAAAATGATATTCCTTGCTGAATGGTTAAAGCTTGGTAACCATAAAGCATCATGGTGTGATTAATCACAAAATAAAAATGTACAGCATTTCTTTGGGGGATTGAACTGGAGCAGTTTCAACCACAGTATGCAGATGTGGTGGCCAGTAGTTTCTGTCATTTCCATGGCACCTAAAAAGGTATTGCTCTTTGAAAGCAACCATAGTAGGAAATATATATATATATATATTTTAATGTGCAGCTATTAAGCTCTTCAAGAGGTAAATATAATTTAAAACTAAATGACTAAACAAAACATCTCCAAGATGCAGACAGCGTAACATAACATCAAAGCAACACAGCTGCTTTAAGCTCAGTGTTTGCTCGTCTGTGTGCTTGTGTTTGGCACACACAGAATGTACAGCTAGACATTTGTGAGGAGATATTCACTGAATTTGACAAAAAAAAGTGTATAGGGTTAGAATCACAGACTCCACCTTTAACTAAGGCCGATACATTAAGAATCAATATATTATAATATTCAACAACAATTCCATAAGGCTTACAGCTGTCTTAAACATGTGACAGGAGCAAAGGGAACTCGTGTATCAAAGCAACCAAACTGCTGTTCACAGAGGTGCTCATTGTCTGAAGCTGAGGGTCAGGAAAGGAACTCAACCCTGAACCAAGTCCTCTTTTATAGGCTACTCATCAGCCAATCACAGGCTCCCCATGCCTCCTCCACATGCAGGTTAACTCTTTCAGGGCACACGCACACACACACACACACACACACACACACACACCACACACACACACACACACACACACACACACAGGCTCCCCCTGCCTCCTCCACATGCAGGTTAACTCTTTCAGGGCACACACACACACACACTGACACACACACACACACACACACACACACACAGGCTCCCCCTGCCTCCTCCACATGCAGGTTAACTCTTTCAGGGCCCATTTGACTGAGATATTTTTCATGGAAATCCTACACGGTGTCTTTGAAATAAATGGGATTAACACACACATACACACATACACACACACACACACACACACACACAACACACACACACACACACACACACACAGGCTCTCTCCTTTATACGCACTCACAAAGGATTAGTGTGATCGAGGATTGAACTAATCTGAAACTGATCTGGTTACTGTCCCCTGTGATATGTATTTACATGTTTGCATGAGAGTGTGTGTATAGACAGCATGTGCACACCTTTGTACACAACTTGAATGTGAATGTGTGTACCCGTATAGAGATGAGCGTCAACCTCTCTATGTTGCCTGTGTGTGTGTGTGTGTGTGTGTGTGTGTGTGTGTGTGTGTGTGTGTGTGTGTGTGTTTGTGTGTGTGTCCAACCAGAAAATAACAGATTAGTATTGATCAATTCAGATTAAATTAGTGTAGTTTAACCTATTTTAGCAGACTACCTGTCAGCAATTTGACAGTAACCATGTGTGTGTGTATTTGTGTGTGTGACAGAAAGATTAGAGTAAATTAATTTACCATTTAGTGATAATGCTGTCTAAAGAAACTACCTGTCAGCAGCTGCACCTTCGGGTGATTTGAGATGATATTACATGCAGGAGAGAAGGAGTATTAGCTTGTAAACGTTATTATATGACTTAAACCTACAGTAAATTGCACGTACCTATGACCAGTACATGTTATGTGCAGAGAAAGATCATGACATGAGGGGAATTACAAAACCTTCAGTTTTTGCCTTTAGGGATTATTCATCATTATACACCCAGATCTGGAAATGTTTTCTTGTTTCACAGAGCAGCAACATGTTGCATCTGAACACCCAGAACCAGAACACATTGGGGTATTTTGGCACAAAAGCTGTAAGAAAGATTAGTTGCTAAGTAATGTGCACTGAAGCCGAACAAAGACCAACCAAGCCCAGTGTCCTCTTTACGTCTGCCAGGATACTACCATTAACAGTTTAATTATCCATCCAGTACTACATGACATTCAAGAAGTGTGTACAGTGGCTAAAGAGCAATTATATTGAATCGCGATCATGAATTCTTATTCAATTCAAAAGTAAAAGTCATGCGTAGCAACAAATGTGCGCTGAATCAATTATTAATGTAGTAAAGTCTTCACCAAATTCCAGCATATCAATGATGGGAAATCAGTCTTACCTTCCTCACAGATATCTCCCTTATAACCAGTATTGCAGATGCAGGCACCCATAATGCAGATGCCGTGTCCTCCACAGTGGATGTCGATGCACTGGTTGGTTGGCACGTCGCACTCAGTGCCTTTCCACCCACTGTAGCACTGGCAGCGGCCCCGGGAGTACTGGCCATTACCACTGCACAGCACTGGGCAGGCGGCTGGATCAGTGAGACACATTCAGTTAAACACTTGAACCTTGGAAGTTCAATTAGTGATGTCAATGATCATCTCCCAACAATGTTTGCGTGTTTACCTCGAGAGCAGTCAGGCCCTAGGAATCCTGGGAAACAGTAGCATATTCCTGAGAGACAGTCTCCGTTTCCATGACAATTCTGAGGACACTCCATAATCGACTCTGATTAAGAATAAATGAAAGAGAGTCAGAGAGAGAGAGAGAGAGAGAGAGAGAGAGAGAGAGAGAGAGAGAGAGAAGAGAGAGAGACAGAGAGACAGAGAGACAGAGAGAGAGAGAGACAGAGAGACAGAGAGAGAGACAGAGAGAGAGTTTGGGATAGAAGGAGAGAGAGAGACAGAGAGAGAGAGAGAGAATAGAGAGAGAAGATAGCGAGAGAGAGAGAGAGACAAGAGATAGTTGTTAAGAGAGAGAGATAAAGAGAAACACAAATAGAGAGAATAGAGAGATAGAGAGAGCTAGGAGAGAGACAGAGACATAGAGACATAGAGAGATATATACAGAGATACAAAGAGCAGATACATCTATATAGATCGATCTCTCTCTAGAGCATCAGATATAATATAAGAGATAGACCGAGAGAGAGAGAAACAGATAGAGACAGAGAGACAGAGAGAGAGCGAGACAGAGAGAGAGATAGACAGAGAGAGAGACAGAGAGAGATAGAGAGAGATAGAGAGAGAGAGAGATCAAGAGAGAGAGAGAGAGACAGAGAGAGAGTGTTAGGGAGAGAGAGAGAGAGACAGGAGATAGAGAGAGATAAGAGAGAGAAAGAAAGTCATAGAGAGACAGAGAGAGAGACAGATAGAGAGTGTTTAGGAGAGTGAGAGAGCTAGAGAGACAGAGAGAGAAGACAGAAGAGAGATTTTTTAGGGAGAGACCAGAGAGAGAGAAGATAGAGAGAGAGAGAGAGAGAAAGAGAGTCAGAGAGACAGAGAGAGAGACAGAGAGAGAAACAGAGACAGAGAGAGAGACAGAGACAGAGAGAGAGAGAGAGAGAGGAGAGAGAGAGAGAGGGGGAGGGAGAGAGAGAGAGAGAGAGAGAGAGAGTGAGAGGGGTGATTTAAGGCGTGAGTTAATTTGGTAGACTGGAATACAAACTTACAATACGCACACAACAGTGGTCCTCTGTGGTTGCCGTAGTTACAGCCAATCAACACATTCTAACATCCAATTACCGTCATGCTGCCTCTCTCTCTTTCACAGACCATTGCTAGCTCTCTGCCGTACCTAACTGGCCATTTCCTGCGCGCGCGCGCGCTCGCACACACACACACACACACACACACACACACACACACACACACACTTCAGGCAAAAATGTAACTCTAATAAAGCTCTATGAACAGACATCTGCATATTAATGCAGAATCTGTAGGCAAAGGGAACATATTGCGGTATCGGAAGTGTTCTGGTTTCCCGTTGTAGTCCATTTGTAGTCCGAGTAGTATTGACTGACCAATCACCCATGAGCGGGTTTTGGACTGCTTCGCACTGATTGGTGTTATAAAATACGTGGATTGTATCTGAACTCCTGGTGGGCTCACATTCATTACTGTAAGTAATAGTGTGTGGATTGTGTGCCGTCTGCACACTTACAGAACTCTCATCAATTAACAAGTCACTCAGTAATCACACTATTACGCATATACTGCTTTTTCTCACCTATGACGATGGTATTGTAACAGACTTGTTCTGTGTTGCGTCCATCGTTGTAAAATGCCAGATGCCAGATTCCTGTGTCCAGGTACTGGATGAAGCCGGCCTCGTGCACGTTAACTGAGCGTGTGTGTCGGGCTCCTCCTGCAGACTCCTCCTCGTGTGTGTGTCCTGCATCACTGTCACTGAGCGATCTTTTGTCTTTGGAAATAAGGCGACTACCGTCCAGTAGCTCCACAAAGTCATACTGAAAGACAAACATACACAAGACGAGATATTTTTCTCAGTACAAGAACATTTAGCACAACTGTAACAAACTACCACTCACCTAAAGGTTTAGAGTTGTGTTGCCGAGCCAATGGCAAAGCCCAGTTTAACAGTGTAACACCGAGACAGATTTCCATTAGCTTTGCTATGTTTATTTATGAACTCCAGAGGAATGTTGATTTAGGCAACCCCCTCACCTTTTATCTAGGACCCCTGCCAACTCATTAAACACTGTGGCCCATGACAAGATATCTCAGTCACTGATGCATGGACATATGTGTGCTGCAATAAACACACCTTAAGTTAGCCTGTGTGACAATATGGTTTCATATGACCTTAGTGTTGTTCATACATGTTCATTGATTACTTCTATTTGATGATAGTTTGCTTCTGTTTAAATAACATTTGAAAATAATCAGAAATAGTGCTTTACTTTCTCTTAGATAAAACAACTGTTACACAAGGGGGACGAGACTGAAGTACACTTAAAGGAAAATTAGAATTTAGATGGATTAGGTTATGACACACACACACGCACGCACACACACACGCACGCACGCACGCACGCACAGACGCACACACACACAAACACACACACACACACACACACACACACACACACACACACACACACACACACACACACACTATTGTCTGTTATCGAAGTGCTAACATTGAGCTGTGATGGGGTGGCATTGTATGAAGCTGTTTTCTACAGATAAGTGGATTAGTCCCTTAATAGAAGACATGATTCATCACACGGTGATGTAAGTAAAGGGTAGTTTAGCTTTGTAAGAAGCTTATCTTCATCATTATTAACCAAGAATCCATTAAGCACTTGACCTAGACACACTTGCAAAGTTGCAAAAGGGATTTGGGGTTTTGACATTTTGGGAGGCAGAATTTGTTCATCACTTTTAGGTATTTGTTCAAAGTAGAAAGGCCAGAGGATTCTGGTGGTTGAGGACAGGCTTTCTGAAACGCTATGTCAGAGATCTCAACATCTGATAAGATTTCATTGTGGGGACACAGATGAAAACACCGCTGTAGCTTCTGCTGAGGTCGTGCTGGTTGAACCACATCTTCAACACAGGTTTTTATTTAGCAGTAGACTCAGGTGCTGCCCCGACTTCTGTCAACAATCGTGCCCATTTCTTTGCTTTATTATATTGTTCTTTCTAACACAACATGTTATTTTAGTGTCCATTTTAACATTAAACGGTCCCTCGTGTGCTCAGTTGGTGGTGCTTGGTGATTTAATCCCCTTTCACACACTGGCTTCATCTATCTTTTAAATGTATGCCATTTTGTCATTGATAAATCACACAATTGAAGTGATAGGACATTAAGTTGGGACTCTCCATTCATTCTTATGATGTCATGCAGTATGTAAAGCATATTGCTGGATATTCAAAGAGAAGCTACAGGGAGAGAGCGCCAGTCAGATTCTCACTATGGTGAACAAGGTTCTTTTAGGATATGATGTAAGAACTATCCCCTCAACAGGTATTTTAGCGTTCCACTTATTCAACTCATTTTCTTTTCTTACACCATTCAATTCAGACTTGTGCCATGTTGAAAGTGAAACAGATGTTACTAGGTCAGACCTGGTAAGACGTGTTGACGTGACTTGGGCACTTGTTCTGACATGAGACCAACATGTTACATTGGCATCAGGTTCACATGCACATGCATATGTTTGTGCAACCAACCTGTGTGTGTGAGGGCGGTAGGCCTTTGCGTCCATACACCCCAACAAGAGCATCTTTCTGCACGGAGATGTTGAATTTCAAAAACTGTGGTTGGTCAATATATAGCTGGGACCTCCAAAACACACCTTGGAAAAAGAAGAAGAGTGCAAATCAGTTCACTTCCTGTCTGTACACCGTATATGCTCACACAACATCATAATACAAAAGTCATGGACTTTAGATACTCCAACACTCACAATGCAAGCACATATTTCAAACGTAACATTATTTTACATTTTCTTTCTAAAAACGTATTTCTGTGTCACTGTGTTGACATGAATTATTCATCCTCTGTATATCCTCATCTCCTGGAACTGCTGATGATGCAACATGCTGACGATTATTCCAAAATATGTCCCATGCTATAAACATCAGAACGAATTATGTTGCAAACAGCTGAATGTATCTTTAAAACCACTTATTAATTATATAATATCCCAACACTGTGTCTCAGATTCTTAATGATCATAACTCGTGGTTATTTTACAATATGCCCTATGATACTTAACTATGAACTATTATCGTAAATGTATACATTTGATGTCTATTGTAGTTCCTATTTATGGAATTTCCACATTAATTTTGTTATTTAGTCTACCTCCACTGGTAACAATGAGACACAACAATGGAAACACCTGTCAGTATGATGCAGAATTATAACCATAGACAAGTAGGAGTTATTGTAGGACTGTTGGATAAGACATTAGTTTTATAGGTTCACACAGAAAGTGACAACTGAGAGGCGAATTCACAAAGAATGCATTGCATTCACTAAAGATATTGCACACAGTACAAACACGCTAATAAAGTTTAGCAGCTGGGGGGGAGTCAGCCCCATCACCCACCTAGCACACATATGCTGGTGGGTAAAATAATACATCATTAATTAATATTAATTGCATTCTCTTATTCTAAGACTTGTTGAGACATGTTTTGAGTTAATTAAATACCTGCATGTGTCTCCAGTAAGAGCACAGCACGAAGCACAGCAGCGGAACTTCATTGTTCAATATTTATATTATTTATTATATATTATATTATTTGTATATCTCGTTTTTTTCTCATGTATTTTCAAAAATGACACGTATGGGAACTTTATTCATGTATGTTTCATGACACACCTGTGATTGCATTCTGTCACTGTGTCAATGCAGTGACTGCATCCTAAAAATAAAGCAGTTTGAGGTGAAAGCCTTATGAATGCACGACAGTTAACACCGCTGTGTGAAGACGGCAATCATCTCCCTGTACCTGTACCATCGTGTGCTTGGCAGCACACTTAGGGCTGCATTTCACCCTTTGCAAGTGCTTTAAGAATTACACAATTTATTGAGTGTTATTTGTAAGGTTTAACGGTCACAAAGTTCTTTTGTGATTTTGAGTTGAGTGCTTTCGTGAGAATATTTAGTTGTGAGGGAAATATACACTTTGTTCACAGAATGGCATGACAGCCGTGTGTGCACGTGTGCACGTGTGTAACTAACCTGGTGGGACTTCTTGTATGGCTCGTCTTCCCACATCCACCTCTCCTGTGTCGATAGTGTTGTTCTCTAGAAGAAACAATTTTCCTGCAGAGAGAAAAAACAGGAGTTGAGAAAATGTAAATAATTGAGTTTCTTCTTCTCATCCATGTAATAGTATTTCTGAAATGGTCAGAATATAATTAAATACAAATGATGCAGTTACAGTTTTAGCTCTGCCAACGTGCTTTCACCTGCAGATCAAGGTTATTGATATTGCACATATTATGCAACTCAATGTGCTTCAAAATAAATATATTTAAATGACTAATGACAAAAACATCAATCATACAAGAAGAGACAGTATAACAATAATGGAATAAGACGAGAAGGTATTCTTATTAATATATATATATATAAATTATAATTATCATTGTTATATTTTGAGTAAACATTAGTAGTCTGCTTTAAAAGAAGACACTGTTGAAATGGTTTATCTTTCACTATATATTCAATTAAAAACAACTTGACATGCATATATTTGTTTAGTTTTTATATTATTTAATTAAACATTTTCCGAATGATGAATGGGCGTGACTTTAGAAATGGGTTTGAGTTATCTGTAATAAAACAACACAAGTCCATTGATCAATGCACATCTGGACACATGCTTCCATAAATAACATTGTTTTGCCTGCCAGGCTATACATCATAATTATACTGTTTAATGTGTAACATCATGGGGCCTTTTTGACATAATTGTAAGCGCGCCTCAGTGTGTACTCCCTGGAAATATTAGTTATGATATGGGTTTTTTAAGGGACTAAAACCACCTGCCTGGTGGGCTCTTAATCTAAACACCAGAGACATGTTTGCGTTAATGGCAATACATTTTACCATAATATCCAAAGTGTATTTACCGTTCTTAGTGATGTTTCTATCAAAGGCCACATTACGTGTTGAATAGTCTGAGCTGTAACGCTCCAACATGCTGTCATGCAACATGTCTTATGAAACGTTACTAACCCATGGGTTTGCACGGGTTTCAATTTCAGTTTGGTTAAAGTTAGGGTAATGTTCCAGACATGCTAAATTAGAGCACTCCACTCACAGTTATCTTGGTCGGGAATCTGTCATTTAATGTAACTCGACGTGCATATATTTATTTTACTTTCTATCCAGTGTGTGTAGTATGGGGCTGGAGTGCTTCCATCACTGTTCAAAGTTTGTAATTTCATAGGCCTTTCCTCTTCATAACATTACACTTTAACAGCTTAAGTCATGACATCTGGGCAGTAAACCAACACTGACTCAGACGTGTGTGTGTGTGTGTGTGTGTGTGTGTGTGTGTGTGACACAGTCTAGACGTTAAGCACGTTGGTTACACTAATATGAGCTGCAACATATGACACAAGTCTTCAAGCCCAGCTGATCTATCTTTATTTCTAACGCAGCACACTCACTCTGCTGGCCTCTGTCCCTCTCTCTATATTGTACTGTAATGAAAGGGCTTGTAATAGAACACACACACACACACACACACACACACACACACACACACACACACACACACACACACACAGCAGACCATTTTGTTTTTAAGTTATGCAGAAGTATTTGAGGACTAACAATGCTTAAGAGAGTATAACTTCATTCTTCTCTTAATTTCTCCCAGCAAAATCAATCTGAGCCATGGGGGAGGGGGGGGGGGGGGGGGGCTTCCATCAGAGTGCTTGCATTCCTTTTATGTGTGTCATTCATCTCTTGAAAAAGCTGAAAGTAAATGGGAGGTTTTTCTAAAGAATAATAAAGTTGACAGGTTTGTAAGGCTGGGATGTTCAGATGTAACCTCTATAACAGGGGTCCCCAAACTTTTTCCTGAGAGGGCCACATAATTGTTCCCTTCTCTAATGGGGGCCGGGGTCAGTTTGTAACAGAAAAAGTGTGACTGATCGCAGGGGTGCCTAAACGTAAACATTTATTGTTTTCCAGAAAGCCACACATGGGATCTTCACAGAAATAACAGATGAGACAAACAGCCTTTTCTTTGCATTGAACAAAAAAAGAATCGTTTGACCACTGCAGGTTAAATACCCTGCATTCTGAATCAATTTTTCTCTTACCTAACCTTTTCGCCATTATTCCGTTCTATTTGACAGGGGCTAGTCTAGGATTCGCGTGGCCAGACTGAAAAAAAAATCATAATGCGTCTCTGGTATTGTTCAGGGGGCCGGGCCAAATGTGGAGGCAGGCCGTATCCGGCCCGCGGGCCTTAGTTTGGGGACCACTGCTCTATAATATCCTTCATATTTAAACCAAATACAATGTTAAGTAACATCGTCACCATGTTGGCTCGTACCTGTGTAACTCTCCATGAGAGGAAGCAGAGCTGACCACGCTGCACGCTGTGGCTTCTAGTCACACACACATTTTGAGCACCTGTTTGTACATGATGTTTTACTTCTTTGCTAGCTCATGTGTGTTGGAACTAAGCTGATGCCATGTCTCCTTCTGTGTGCATACTGTGTTATTATGCTGCACGATATCAGCTGTTTGTACTGTTTAGGATGTTTGACTTTTTAGCATGTTGAAGGTGTCACCCTGACACAGTGGAGTACACTGCAGGAGTCTACCAACAGATATGTGCTGGTTTTAAAGCTGAAGCTGATGATGATGATGATGATGATGATGATAATGATGATGAAGATGAGGCATATCATTTCTATGTAGTCATTAGACACACTCAAGTTTAATTAGACTGCTAGTTTAAGCCCTGATAATAAGACCCTTAGAAAATGATATTAAACATAATCATAAAGGTAGAACACTAGCAAACTGAATGCATACCACTGTATGTATACTGAGAATGGCTAGGGACAAACGTTTCACATCACTTACATGTTACTATTCACTACTCCTCTTGATCAAAACACAAAAATAAGTACGTGTGTATGTAAAACTATCCACCTCCATGACCTCTGAGCTCTTACTTTGCTGTGGTACATCACACTACTTCCTATATTGGCACTGAACATAATAAATCACAGTTGCGTATGAGTCACATATGAATGTAATTATTAGAAGACAGAGGTTGTTCTCAGTGCTGCAGTATGAGGATTTGTACAATTTGAAAACTACAGCAGGCTGACATTCCCCTCAGGCACCAAGAGTGATTTCTACATTTCAGTTTGAAGCTAAACGACTTTACTGGTCTAAGTGGAGAAACTTGAACTGAAGCAAACATCTGTTTCTCATCTCTGTTGCTTTTCCTGTCAGAACATAGAATAGTATTTAAGTAGGAACTCACCATTGTCTGTAGACACCATGAAGGTGTTGGGAGTTGTATCTCTTCCTCCTCCATTTTCAAACGCCCCGTATCCCTCACTCTCCTGAAGCTGCCAGTTTAGACCAAACAGGTGCATAGCTAGAGAAGAGGGGGGAGAGGAGCAGGTTGGTAAATACACTGTGCGCAATGACAAGGAGAGCAGAGGGGACATGACGACAGTGAAGAGAAAGGTGATGAAAGATGTGCACATGTGTCTGTCCGGGTCACTTACAGACAAAGAGAAGAGATGTGCACAGGTGTATGTCTGTGTGTGTGTGCTTGAGTGCACGGTTGCATGTACACTCAGGGTTTGCTGTGCTAAGCACACTGAGCACTAGCAGTAGCATTTTGGAAACATTAATAACATCTATAATGCTCTCAGGCTAGATATGCAAATTAAGTGTGAAACTGCGCACACACACAGTATAAATAATTATAGAGCCATACACAACCATTATAACCAAGTTCTTTCTCTCTCACACACATGCACCACTACCCAGGGGAAGATACAGGGAAGTGTGTTAGCACCAGATTAAGCCTCCAGCACTTAATCTGACATAACACAATATACCACTCACCTCTACCACCTATGTGTGTACTGTGTGTGTGTGTGTGTGTGTGTGTGTGTGTGTGTGTGTGTGTGTGTGTGTGTGTGTGTGTGTGTGCACACGCTTATAAATCATCTTCCTCCTCCTCCTCGCATCTCAATTAAGATGTAACCCGGTTACAGGAACAGAAGCCCATCTCTATTCACCAGCACACCTCCCCCGAACTTCCATTCACTCCGATGTTCTGCATGGTGTCTGCTGAATTATGCTGACTGTCTGAAGAAGAACGGCAGAGCTGATGTGGCATTTTACAAAGTGAAGCAGCAGATTTGGTTTTCTGCTTTGCATTGTCAATCTAACACAATTACACAATGAACTTTTCCAATGTGCGCTGTTGTCTGAGTTTACACTGACGCATCCATATTACACAGCATGTCTGCTGTTTGGAGTCTCATTCTGTTGGATTCAGGCAACAATACAAGAAAGTGCTGTTCATTCATCAAAACTGTCTGTGAACTTGATTTCTCCAGAGTCGTATAACACAGAAGATTTTACATTGAAAGTAGACGAGGACTTGTTGACAGTTTTACACTTGTAGGCGCTAAAATAAAAAAAATAAATAAATAAAAAAAAATAATATATATATAGGAATAGTGAGCAATTAAACATTAAAAAGGTTTCAAAATGTGATTAAATGGAAGAATGAATGTGCTCATTAATAATTTACTGACCAGGCAATCTCCTCTGTACAATTTGATGTTTTTGGTTACACTTATTTTATGACATATTATGACATCCTTAGATGCTGAAGGCATCATTTAGAAACATATTATTTCTGATAGCAAAGTGCAGGTCTGCTGCTACAGCTAAACATAAATCAAGGCATGTATGCAACAGTTATTGACGTTATAGGAGCTTTGTATACATGCGCTTTAGCAATAACCTGGACATTAGAACTGGATCTGATGGTGTGTCCGTTTATTCCTATGAAAGTTGCTCAGTGGAGCATGACGCCAAAACAAATTGACTGCCAGGTATAAAATTACATAAATGACAAAGCAAGTGCGCCAGTGTTTCCTTTAACCCTCACTCCCAGCCGCTCCGTGAAAACAATCTGTATTCAGCTATTAGTGTGTTTTACAACTTTTAGGACATAATGATTTATATGAGGGCTATTAAAATGTTCATACCGGGAACTTGGTTTACCTCAAAAACATTAACCCTCTTCCCAGTGTAAGTCTGTGGGAAGAGGTATTCATGGGCTCAACCTGACTCAGCCAGAAGTTGTAATGAAACGGTTTGGCCACTACGCAAGTTGGCTTCAAAGCCCAGCGCTGTTCCTGAACCCAGTTCTTTTTATACATCCATGAACATCACCAGGCTCGCCATCTTAGTGCGTATCACTTATAGCGCTGCGAATTTCAGTGACGATGTCTGGGTCACTACATTTGCATTTCTTGCAGATGTTTTCTGAGCTGAACAGACTGAACAGTTCTATACAAGGCTGCAAACAGTTAATCATTTACCAATCACTTTCCCAAGTTGGCAACGACCTGGTCTGTAAAAGAGCCTGTTAAGCCAAAGCTTAATGACATGGGGTTTTGAAGCTCACTTCCAACACAAGTGATAGTGATACAGTGATGGCTGTTATCATGTGCCAATATTTCATATCCTTAAAGGAGATTATTTTCACACTAGCCAAAACAAACAACAAGATTAGTGTGGTACTGTAATACTCTAAACAAGACACTTAAATAACACAGAGAGAAGTGTCCCATGACAATGCCATAGTGATGCTATGATGGAAGATCACAAGCAGTCACCTGTGTGTTGGTTGAACATAGAAGAACTCATGAGGAGTCTGGACTGGATCCTCACACAGCATATTAGAGGGAGTCGTGTCAAGGACCAATTACTGATTCATCTTGGGAACATTTAGTGAGAGAACCATGCCCAACACACACACACTCACACACACTAATTCCACAGACACACACACAAATACACCTCTCTGCCTCATTAAATTAGAGCCATGCTGTGCTAGCACGTTATCCACAACCCCTCCTGGTGAGGACAGGAGCAAAGGGTCATGGGAGAGTGCTGGCTAATCGACAGGAGCCTCTGTGTGTGTGTGTGTGTGTGTGTGTGTGTGTGTGTGTGTGTGTGTGTGTGTGTGTGTGTGTGTGTGTGTGTGTGTGTGTGTGTGTGTGTAAGGATTAATGGCCATGGTAACAGTCATTCAAGACTGGTTCTCCTTAACAGAACCTTTTTAGGAAATGTGGGTGTTGTGGATTTAAGGAAGGTTATGTTGAACACTATAAAAACATATAGATTCTTCTAACTTGGAGGTTAGGGTCATCTGGCCTCAACTATACATCCATACTAAAGCTAAAGGTGGACAGTAAGTGTTGCCAGGTTGCTATCAACTGCCCAACATTTATTTATAAATATTAATGTATTTGTGGAAACCATCATGTGGAAGCTTGTTTGAAAGATTTCTCTGCAGCAGAAGAATACTTGGATGGATTGTAGACGGATAATCCTACTGTGTTCAAAGAAAGAGTGGAATCAACAACCTGTCAGCCTTTACTGCGTCCGTTCAGACGAGCAAACTGATCCCAGTTCAGCCGGATAATCCGACACACACTGAGAGGGGCTGCAGCGGCCTGATTCACAGCTTCAAGCGAAGGACATGTGTTAGGAACATAACAGAGGACAACGTTTCACTTCTTTTTATGTTTTAGCAATAGTGCTATTTTTACAGGTGTAGCTGTCCCCGAAGAATGTGTAGCAACTATAAATGCTGAGAGAAGAAGAAACCCATCACATTATGTAAAGGAGCACCCAGGTGTTTTCACTGGTTAGACTTCATCTCAAGGCTGTGGGGGGGGGGGGTAATGAACAGGCGTAACTATCCAATGAAGAAGCATGCCTAATAGCAGCAGCAACCCTAAATGGACCAGTCCTTGTCCTGTGTCCCGTGCATGTTGTTGCACAAAATGTGGTGACTTCTACTTTTATTATTTGGATTTGTTGCATTGGAAGTTAAAAATTATTCCATATTGGATAATTCTGCGCCTGTAAAGTTGACTGGTACCGGCAGATTTGAGGAAAGAAAAGTCCAGTTTACTTGTTCAGGAGAGGGCAACACCGAGAGATCAGTAACAGAGGGTAGCAAGTCCATGAAGGGGAACGCAGAACAATCGCAGTCCAAAATAGGCAGGCAGGGTAAAGAAATGGGCAGTTCAGATAAACAGACTTATACACTACAACTAAGTGAACAGTGAGAGCGCTTGGCAGTAACACACAAGTGAAAGCGAGCTGGTATATATGCTGAGGGACTAATGAGAGAATGGATCACAGACGAGGAGATGGGCTGGGGAATGAGTTCATGAAAACAAACTAAAGGTGGGTGGAATCTGTGATTCATGATTTATGACGCTGAAAGCCAGTGCAGGAAGTGTTTTGCCCTTTCTATAGTGAAGCTACAACTAAGGTGGTGCAGGTTGAAATGGTGGATGGCTGTGTGGCAGGTCTGACTGAAGCTTTTATCCAGTCACTGACCTGGGATTAATGTTTGCCATGTTAGTAACTGTAACATCATTTCCCTGCACAAACCATATCTTTACTAGGGCTAAACTATTATCAAACTCAAACTAACATCACGATGTAAACGAAAGCAATTTGCAAATTGCAAAAGCTGCGATTAAAAAAATATGTCTTAATGCTACACGATCTCACCAAGCGGAGGGTGAGACAATGAAAGTGTCAGCTGTACCTGCTGATCACGCTCAACAACATGTTTACAACCAGGCTTCAGGTTATCCACATATGTTTAGAGTGATACAGCCGTAGTCATTGGTTCTTTTTGATATGTATGCACAAGATTCATATTTAAGGTTCTCCGGAGCGTTGTTGTTCTTTTTTTAGATTGTATTTCAGTTAAGTCATGATGGTGACATCACGTTTACGAGGTTGGAAGTTATTCATATCTCTGCCTATGAGCCTTACGTGACAGTGGTCCTTTGCATTTCTGAAAACATGTCCTTGTTATTTTACTGACCTGGCACATTCATAAGAGATTAAATTCAACCTCTCTTAATTACTACAAATCAATGTTCTGTAGGTCCCGAAATGTTAGTGGACCCGTGGCAACATAGCTTTTGCACACAGGAACTGGTTTTAGAGAAGTGTGGGTGAAGAAAAATCTTCTTTTTGTGAAAAGTACTGGACCGAAAAAATACCTGGATGAATGTAATAATTTTAGAGAAGCATTAAAAATCAGCACAACCCAGGGAGTCACAAAGAGACATTCATCGTAATGGGTTTAGTAAATGGGAGTGTAACAGGTTTCTGCCGCTGAGTATTTGTGCGATGCAGGGCCTTGTTTTATGGAGCACACCTTGGCTCAATTAGTCACAGGGGAGCTTTTATGCGTGTATGTGTGTATCTTTGTTACACAGTTTTGCCTGTAAGCATATCAAATCAGTGACTAGGAAAAACAGAAAATCTCGATCATCCCTTTATATTTGCATATGTGTTACAACAGGTGCATGTGTGCATCAGTTTTATTAAGAAGGGGCTTAGAACGTGATCTGATGTAAAGGAGCAGGGGTGAGGGCCAGCAGGGAGAGCAGTCTGAGCAGCAGGGCCAGAGCTGCTAGACATTGTTGGACAAAAAAGAAAAGAAAAAACTACACTTTGTATCTCAAAATTCAATCGAATGCATGCAAAATAATGGAAAGGTATGTCTTGGTCTGCCTTCTTCATACACCATATATATATATATATATAGATATATATATATATATATATGTATATATTATATATATGTATTTATATATTTACATATATATAAATATATAAATACATATATATAAATATATATATAAATACATATATATATAAATATATAAATACATATATATAAATATATACATATATATATATATATATATATATATATGTATATATTTATATATATGTATTTATATATTTACATATATATATAAATATATAAATACATATATATAAATATATACATATATATATATATGTATATATTTATATATATGTATTTATATATTTACATATATATATAAATACATATATATAAATACATATATAAATATATAAATACATATATATATATATATAAATATATAAATACATATATATAAATATATACATATATAAATAAATAAATATATATATATAAGATATACTTTCTTCTTGTTTTTCTTTCCATATAGGCCTACTAGTAAAGCCAAATGTTTCTCTCCTAACTCTGGGTACTAAAAATAAAAACACAAAACATGTGTGCCTGCCCAGCCATGTTTGTCAGTATGTGCACATGTGTGTGTGTTGATGTACATGTGTGTTGTTGTGCATCTCTAGTATGTGAATATCTGTGTGGATCCTTGTGTGTACGTGTGTGTGTGTATGTGCATGCGTGTGTGTGTTTGTGGTCTTGTGTGAGCTTCATGTGAGTGTGTGTTTCCAGAGTATACGGTATGTGTATGTGAATCATAAAATCCCAGGAAACTCTTAACAGATGCTTGGAAAGTAAAAAAACCCAAACATCTTTCTTACACTGCTGCGCGAGGGAGCCCATGACACACACACACACACGCACGCACGCACGCACGCACGCACGCACGCACGCACGCACGCACGCACACATACACACAAAGAGCTGAGCATGCAACAACAAATACACAGACTAGCCCGCGGCAACAGTTCTCCACGTCTAAGGACCATCTTCAATCCTAATTGCTGCTGTTCATTGTGGGAATGGATGACCTTTAGAACATAATGCCATGCACTCCTCCTCCCCCCCTCTGACTCTTTCTATCATCCCTTCCTCTCTCTTTCTCTCAAGGCTTTTTAAAAAGAATATCACTCGCACCCAATCTAACAAGGAGCAAACTGCCCTGACAGTTCTGAAGCGATGCAGGGGAGAAGAAGAAGCACTGAAGTCTTTATTATAACTAAAGGTGTAAATGTGAGGCCTCCAATGGGATTTTAAAGGCTAATACTAATTTTGTAGCTAATTAATATTTTTGGACTGAAGCCTGCACTTACATTGGGCTCATTCTCAAGTTTCAAATTCAAATGTTCAAGAGTAGAGTACAGTAGTGACCAGAAACAAAGCCTCTTTCATCCAGAGAGGCCCAACAGATGAATGGCTTCAGTCTTCAGTGGCACACTTTACACTGAGTGTGGGTTAGGGACACTCAAGTCTATCACACAACAATCTAATGAGAAATTGATTAAAAACAATTGTATTAAATCAATTTGTAAATTTGATGTGACATTTCTTATTTTGTAAAGTACAGTAAACCCAAACTCAGTCTATTCAGTGGCTGAAATGATTTTCTTTTAGAGCTGACAACATCTGTAATTACACGGCAGATTAACTGTAAGATAATGAAGACTTCCACTGTTCATTTTGGACCAAAGTAATTGTATCCATTCTGCCTCGGGCGGGTCTAAATCACAGTGAGGGGAAAGTCCCCTTATTTATACAAAGTCTATTCAAAGGGAGTGTTTAACATTAAATATATGTTACAAATGTGCCATTTATACACTTAAGAGACTAAAGTAACTGAGGGATCTTTTAAAGTTGCATTTTTTTGCACATACAGTATTACTAATACCTGCAAAAGTTATTTTCTATGTTAGAATAACATTCCATCTCCTGCTTTCACATGCTTATCTAAACCTAAATAAACCTGACAAAGAACTATTTGAGTTTTTAATCTGAGAAAATTCCTGCCTTTCATCAGCACCCTGGAAGAAAAGTGCAAAAAACATTCCTACAATTTGAGGAACTACATATTCGTCCATCATCACTAGTTTGTAGATTCCTTCTGATGAAGAGAATGAGCGATTGTTACGTAAAAGTAGTGTAGTAGGAAAATGATCATGTGACCCATTTACTTGATTCTGAAATCTGATGGTGCAGTTTAGTAAAACCTTTTCTCCAAAAGGGGTTTCCATTTGACCGTAAACATATTAGCCTACACATCACCTATAGCACATCCTGGAAGATAGTGGCTGATGGAGGGAGAGGGGGATGAACAAGGCCCCATGAATGAGAAAGGAAAACCCTGGCTGTCTTATCTGATGGGCTCATACCACAGAGTGAAAACCAACACAAGCAGCAAGAAGAGCACACGAATGGCTGATACAGAGAGAGCTAGGCAAGGAAGGAAGCTGGACAAGATGGTAAGAGAGATCAGGTGGATTAACAATGGACAAAGCAGAAATAAAAGTCTCATTTGTCATCCTGCACCTGGGCCAAACTACCCTTCAGACTAATGTGTGTACATGTGTTCACAGCACTGATTTGTGTACGTGTGTGTGTGTAGGTTAGGGAGAGAGACACAGACAAACAGAGAACCTGTGTGTGTGTGTGTGTGTGTGTGTGTGTGTGTGTGTGTGTGTGTGTGTGTGTGTGTGTGTGTGTGTGTGTGTGTGTGTGTGTGTGTGTGTGTGTGTGTGTGTGTGTGTGTGTGTGTGTGGTCTTACCTATGCAATAACAGAGCAGGACAGAGAGCAGTACAGATAGTCCCACTGCACTGAGGGCTGTACACCTGAAGAAGGAAGATAACAAAAGGATTGTGGTTATCTTGCTGTCACCTTGTCAGTTTTGGTTAAGTCTGAAATAACCATGGACTGTACAGTCTAACATTCACTGTACAGTCTAACCTTCACTGTACAGTCTAACATTCACTGTGCAGTCTAACATTCACTGTACAGTCTAACATTCACTGTGCAGTCTAACATTCACTGTACAGTCTAACATTCACTGTGCAGTCTAACATTCACTGTACAGTCTAACATTCACTGTGCAGTCTAACATTCACTGTGCAGTCTAACATTCACTGTGCAGTCTAACATTCACTGTGCAGTCTAACATTCACTGTACAGTCTAACATTCACTGTACAGTCTAACCTTCACTGTGCAGTCTAACATTCACTGTACAGTCTAACCTTCACTGTGCAGTCTAACATTCACTGTGCAGTCTAACCTTCACTGTACAGTCTAACCTTCACTGTGCAGTCTAACATTCACTGTACAGTCTAACCTTCACTGTACAGTCTAACCTTCACTGTACAGTCTAACCTTCACTGTGCAGTCTAACCTTCACTGTACAGTCTAACCTTCACTGTGCAGTCTAACCTTCACTGTACAGTCTAACCTTCACTGTACAGTCTAACCTTCACTGTGCAGTCTAACATTCACTGTACAGTCTAACCTTCACTGTACAGTCTAACCTTCACTGTGCAGTCTAACCTTCACTGTACAGTCTAACCTTCACTGTGCAGTCTAACCTTCACTGTACAGTCTAACCTTCACTGTGCAGTCTAACATTCACTGTGCAGTCTAACATTCACTGTACAGTCTAACCTTCACTGTGCAGTCTAACATTCACTGTACAGTCTAACCTTCACTGTACAGTCTAACCTTCACTGTGCAGTCTAACCTTCACTGTGCAGTCTAACCTTCACTGTGCAGTCTAACCTTCACTGTACAGTCTAACATTCACTGTGCAGTCTAACATTCACTGTACAGTCTAACCTTCACTGTACAGTCTAACCTTCACTGTACAGTCTAACCTTCACTGTGCAGTCTAACATTCACTGTGCAGTCTAACCTTCACTGTGCAGTCTAACCTTCACTGTACAGTCTAACCTTCACTGTGCAGTCTAACCTTCACTGTGCAGTCTAACCTTCACTGTGCAGTCTAACCTTCACTGTACAGTCTAACCTTCACTGTGCAGTCTAATCTTCACTGTGCAGTCTAACATTCACTGTACAGTCTAACCTTCACTGTGCAGTCTAACATTCACTGTGCAGTCTAACCTTCACTGTGCAGTCTAACCTTCACTGTGCAGTCTAACCTTCACTGTGCAGTCTAACCTTCACTGTACAGTCTAACCTTCACTGTACAGTCTAACATTCACTGTGCAGTCTAACCTTCACTGTACAGTCTAACATTCACTGTGCAAACCTTCACTGTACAGTCTAACCTTCACTGTACAGTCTAACCTTCACTGTACAGTCTAACATTCACTGTGCAGTCTAACCTTCACTGTACAGTCTAACATTCACTGTGCAGTCTAACCTTCACTGTACAGTCTAACATTCACTGTGCAGTCTAACCTTCACTGTGCAGTCTAACATTCACTGTACAGTCTAACCTTCACTGTGCAGTCTAACCTTCACTGTACACATCCTCTCCATTTAATTTTGCAGCTTCACAATTGTTTAATTTCTGATGTATGATGAACTTCAACACTACACTCTGTTTACACAGGTCTGTGGTGCCGACATGACGGCTCCTTCCATTCTTCAATGAGTAATTTCACCATCAATGTTACACATGTTGTTTTTGGGTTTCATGGTCTCCTGTGCAAAATTAAGATAATGTTTTAGTGCAGCTTAGAAAATCACCTTTTCTTTTTACCAATCTTATCTGTTCCTGTAATAGTCCGTATTCACTGCAAATGCTACACCGTGACACCCGGTCCCTCGTCCCATGGTGTCCAGCAATATGCCAAAACGACACAATAACTGTGGTCTGCATAGCTGCTGCTTCAGTGTGCTGACACTTGAGTCAGAGTTGTGGGTGGTGGCAGGCTTCATAATGTAACACTGAACAAAAGTGCAGTTGGACAACAGCTGACATTATGCACACTGTTATTATTAGCTATGAAACAAGGTTAATATTTTACATCAAAGTAAAATTACATTTAAAAAATACATTGAAGGCGAGACAGACATTTACATTAGCCAACCAGTCTCTGGGATGATGTGGGAATTGCATATTTTTCGAGGGACCCCGTCCTGATGTCAAACTGAAAAAATCCCTGGATGCTCTTGTCTGCAAGCTAGCAAGTCTCACAACCAACTCGCTATTGGCTACTGCTTTTATGGATCCAGTTACTGGCAAAACGCAGTCAACTGTTAAATGTAACTGAAACCTGAAATTTCAAACAGTTGTATAAAGAATCTTTTCACTGTTTCAGAGGAACGATATATTTTGAGTGGTTGGTACATGGTGGCTTATTAAGCATATACCTATAGGGAACCAACATACCCTGCTCCAATAATATAGCTTGTTGGGTTGATTTGAGATGCAAGAATCATCCGAAGCAGTATTGTCAAATTGTCAGTTCATAACTTGAAAACTTTGTTAAATCTGGTAGCAATTTATTTGAACTTCTTTGTGGCTGGAAAGTCGGCTCCTGTCCCAACCATTGTTAATTATCACTAATGTATACCAGAAGAAGAAAAGGCCAGCACCACTTCCACTTCCACCTCCACCCAACCGCTAACGATTGGGCTTGTGTTGTGTCATTCTTTCTCAAGCAACAGGCACATTCTTTCTCAAAACTGACCCCAGATCAGCTTCAATTTAGATTGTATTTGACTGATAGCAAAAAAAGGCCAACACAATTTCTTTCTTCTTGCTCATTCCATCTTACCTCCAGGAGCAGTACTTGGAGGATTTCTTGAACTTGAAGGCGGAGCGGGACAGGGTATTCCTCGGCAACGGCCTGGTGGGTGGGGAGTACACTGAGCCTGTTGCCATAGTGTAGCCAGGAGTTGCCGTGGAGAAGAGGGGGGTGGTGCCTGTACCTGTCTTAAAGAGGAAGTGCCTGGAGGGCGAGAGAAGAGAAATTAGTTGTGGTACATTAGTAGGGGACATTGGCTGTGTTACATACACAGAAGATAATCTGCAGTACACCGTTGGCACACGCTGTTTTCCCTGATGAATTTTCATTACTGCTTTATCTCCAAGTGCTATAAGATTATACCTCCAAACTGCACTTCATATTCACATTTCTAGGATGCTTGACATAAGCACTCATTTCCCAAAAGAGCACTTCTGTCAAGTGCACACTGTATGCACGGATGTTAAGTGTCTGGGAGGATAATGCCATTGTAAAGGAACTTGATTTATGTAACTGTCTGCAATCCATATTGGTGAGGACTGTCTTATCACAGCCACTAGAACCAAGGACCAGAGCAACAGACATAAAACACAAACTGTGGTCCTTGTTTTTCTTGAGCAGAATCTGTTCTCAGATCTGTTCCAGGAGTAACTGAGTTTGTGGCTGTACATTTGGCTCACGTGTTTCTGAGCTGGAGACTGGAGAGATCGCTCTGAAGCCTCCGTTCAGATGTTTGTTCCTGTTTCTTTCACATATCAGGCTTATTTTACTTTTTAAAGATCCCGTTCAGCTCCATCAGATCTGTGTTAATCTACTGCTGATTCAAACCAAACCTCTCCTGCTGCTGCTGCTTCATATTAAAAGCTTCAGATCAGTACATATTGTAGGGAGGAATAGTACAAACAGTAACAGCCACAGTGAGCTGATGGGCTGCTGCATGGTGACACACTCTTACTACGGTTTGAGACCAGCACACCTCCGACACGTCAAGGTAAACAACCCAACCCAACAATATATGTGAAAACCCATAAATGATGTTTGGCTTTAACCCGAATAAACTGTTTGGATTGTTTGATTGTAGATATCTTAACTCAAGCATAACCACGGTCTGCCACCAGTCCTGAACTCATAATCCATCATTCTTAATTCTTAATTCTTGTGAAAATTAAAAACACAACCACAAGGTTAACAATATGTGTCAGGTATGTGTGACATTGAACAGATTAGTATTACGGTGATTGCTTTAACAACATTTTAGAAGGCCATTGAAACAAGCCAACCAAGGTACAAGGGATTATATAAGAATAACAACTGCTGTCCAAATAAAAACACCAAAGTGTTGTTTTTTTATTTCCAAAAAAGTCTGTCTTTGGAACCTTCCAGAGGAACATTTTCACGAGAAAATCACTGGCACATACATGTGTGGCTGCAGTAATTACCAAGGTCACAATGCCTAATTAATGACAGAACCCCGGCTAACGAGCATCTGTAATTACAATCAGACTGCTCTCTAACAAGGCTGTGTGATTAACAATTAGAACCTATTATAACAAGGGTCCTTCAATTAATACCTGCCTCGAGGCAAGATGTGAAGAGAGAGATAGAAGGAGAGGAGTTTAAGGGGGAGAGTGATTAAATGGAGAAAGAGACAGAACTACAGAGAGAGAAAGACAATGAGCATTACTGGGTTTTATTTGTGTGTTCTAGTAGTTAAAGCACAAGCCTAATGTTTAGCATTTAATCACACACACAACAACTCAAGACTACAAGAGGAGATGCTATATTTCACCAGATATGCCAGATATTCCTTACATTGCAGCGATAATTATGTAAAATAATGGCAACATTATACGTTAAAAAACGTTCTGAATGTACTTCTTTGACTTTGTTGGCTATACTGTAGTATACTTTGTGAAATGAGTGTGTGTTTCCTTTAACTACTGTTTTTGCAGTCACACATATTGCTGCGAGGGAACACCAAGTTTACATAACAGCACCAGAACTCTTTAGCAGACCTGCTTCAGTCCTGGTAGTTTCTCCCCAACATTTATGTTACTTGAATGGATTTTTGCAGAAGATTTTGTCTACTGCAGTTTTTATTTTGTTTTAATTTCTTGGGCTTTGTGGTGGAGCAGAGGCGTGTCATGGTGGTTGGCGGTGGTACACCACTGTGGCTACACTGAACACACTCTATTTATTAGGTACACCTGCACAACCCTAATGCTATCCAATACAGCAGCTCCCCCATGCATTTTACAAAGCGTAAACACGTTCAGTGTTTGTTGACACTGTCAGAAAGGTCACCTTCTACTTCATGTTCTTATTTAGGTTGTAGTGGGTGGTGGTGGTGTTAACATTTAGCCCCCCCATGTATAACAATATTGTAAACAAATAGGCTTTATGGCTGGAGCAACTGAAAACACACACCCTCACACCTTTTTATGGAGTCAGCAAGTACTACAAACACACACACACACACACACACACACACACACACACACACACACAGTTCATATTACAATAGACAAATAGCTAACATGTGGTAATCAGCAACTGCAGCAATAAACACTTCACCTACACACAGACGGAAACACATCCTCACACATTTAAAGTTTCACTATTAGGTTTCAAACTGGGATAGCAAATCTCTAAATATTTATCGCATGCCACTCCAAAAACTACAAATTATTGTTGCACAAAAGGAGAGGTACATTTGTTTGTGCCGGGAGGTGTTTTGTCTGTCTGCGTGTGTGTGTGTGTGTATGTGTGTGTGTGTGTGTGTGTGTTTGTGAGGGTACATTTTAATGCCTGCCACTTCATTATTCATCACCATATTAAACTGCCTCATTCCTCTGTGGAGGGTGGTTGAAAAATAGTAAAAAATGTATTATGCTTTCATTCAGCACGCACGCACACCACACACCCACACACACACACACACACACACACACACACACACACACACACACACACACACACACACACACACACTGTCTATTTATTAAGTTTATATATAAAAAAGAAAACTCTGATAAACGTAATAAAAAAACAAACAAAAAAAAAAGTTGTTTTGTGAGAAAATAGCTGTCACTGATACCAACCGGATTAAAAATAGACTAATTCTAATACAATTGGACAACAATGGTGTCTCCTTTGAGAAACTAAAATGATTTCCCTCTTGCTTTCAATTTCTATTTTTGCTACTTTTGCTTATTTCTCGCTTTCATATCAATTAATTATGAAGGTATTATCTCGGGTTGTGAGACTGAACACAAAAACATGGAAACTACTGATACAATAAACCACAACAAGATATCTGAAAAAACAGCTGCAAATGTAATTGAAAGCTACAGTATGGGCAGACGGGCATGATGTTGGTACCAGATAGTCTGCAGAGCGGCATGCTTGGAAAGCTGAGCATGGTGGAATTAATTCTGGATTGATGGTCATAGTTTTCATCATGGTGCACCAGAGAAACACAGGCACGCTCATCATGCTTAGCGGAAATTACAGGGACAGGAATCAGATTTGTTCTTCACATCTGTCACCAAGAAGAATTACAGTTTAGCAATACTCTCATGTGTTAAAGAGTGATCCTTGTTCAGGTTTATATTGCATTAAACTAGAAACCTTTTAAGGCAGTAAATCAGCAGCTTTGATCAAAACATATTAATCCTGGTATTTCCATCATGTCCACTGCAAGTTACAGTCATATCAATGCAGCCACAGTATGTGTGCTGGAGACAGTGCTCCCTGTGAGATTAGAGACATGTGGAGTTCTTAAAGCTTCTGCGCTGGGACAGAAACTCTGCTAATCACAAACACGCAGTCGGGCTGCAGACTGTATGTCTTTTATACGTGAAAATTAATTTCAGCAGACAGACAGAGCGAGGATAATCGAGTGTACAATGAGTGTAACCGTAGTGTTAGCTGAGAGTAGCATGTTGTCAACCATAACTAATCTGGTAGTCCGCTAACAATGGCAGCCCTTCAAATGCCATATCGTCCAACCTGCATTTACATTAAATTAACACTATTTACGCTGAGCCTTTTTAAGTGTCTTTGACAAAAGGAGCGTCACAAGGAGGCTAAGGTTGTGTGTGTGTGTGTGTTTAAGTGAAACATAATGTAACACGGTTACGGATCCTCAGGAGGAAAATGTGTGTGGATAGTAGATATTGTATAGATAGATATGTCAAACATTGTCTCAATAGCCAATAAACAAGAGCATTCTCCACACATCCCCCCACACACAGAACCACTGCCTTCAGTATGTTGGATAAAATAATCATTTACTTTACTTTTCAGCATGTAATCGCTCTCTTTCAAACACCCAGATAAGCCTTGAAAAATGAGCGCCTCTAATTTGTGTCTTGTAAATTGCCATCGAACATAAAGTCATGTCAAGAGAACAGAGAGTTACAGCGTAGCGTGAAATGTAACTGGCTTATTCAAATATTGATCAGAAGACTGCTTTGTTACAGTGAAATAATGATTGTGTGAAAAGTATTACTGTTAATACATTCTGAGGTATTTTTGGAACTTTTCATTTATTTTATTAATGTAAAGAACGTACAATATGCAGCTAGTATCTGCACCTACTCCCTACATTTCACAGAGACTTCTTGAAAATGTATTTTGGAATCCAAAACTCCAAAGTGAATAAGAAGCCTGTTCCCACTGGTATCAATCTACTAGCTTTCTCCTTTAGATCTCTCTTAAATTGTTATTTTTTAAAGGTCTTAAAGGTGTTGATGAATCTGCCAAAAGAAAACAGATAATCTAAAATAAATATGATCCAGAAGTAATATCCTGTCTGAAGCTAACAGAGGCGCAGAGGCAAGAAAGAACAGGCCAAAACAAATGTTAGGCTTTATTTAGTTGTTCTTAAGTTAAGTTAAAAGTATGCTTTACCTTTGTGGCTTACACTTTGATGAGAACTGCTGAAGAAAACATTTCTGTAACACTTTATATTAAGAAACACATATTAACCACTAACTAGATACTTATATTTCTTTAAGAGTGTGTGTGTGTGTGTGTGTGTGTGTGTGTGTGTGTGTGTGTGTGTGTGTGTGTGTGTGTGTGTGTGTGTGTGTGTGTGTGTGTGTGATTGATAGTCAACACCTGCTCAATCCAGTGACCAGTTGTGTTGGGTGTGCCTTGGCAAGTGCTTGGGTGTGTGTGTGTGTGTGTGTGTGTGTGTGTGTGTGTGTGTGTGTGTGTGTGTGTGTGTGTGTCTGTGTGTGTGTGTGTGTGTGTCAATGGCGGGATTAGCGCCTCTAAATGAGGACATTCACACCCTCCTGTCATATCTCTCTCCTGCTTTTGTCTCCTTGGTAGCAATAAATACCCATAACACACCTCCTTACTTTCTCTCTGCGTCTCTATCTATCTGTGTCAGTGTTTGACGTTTCAGCCAAAAAAAGATATAATTTGATTTTTTTTTCTGAATGTCTGTTTTCTATCAATTTATAAATAATCCTATATAATTTCGGGTAAAATAAAAAACCTAGACTGTACCAGTTCCCTTTCCTTAGAAAATGTGGTAAACACATATTTTCTTTATTGTCTTGAGAGAAACTTGTATGTTCTATTCTCACGAGAAAGCAACACCCCCGATTCGTGCAATACATGTAGTCCTACGTGGGTTTTTAGGATGTGGAGCATAGTGGGAAATATTATATCTGTGTGATGGCAATAAACTGGAAGCAATATAAGAATTGATGTCTTTCCATATAGTTGATACCATAAAATATTGTATTTCATATGCAGAAGATATACTTTTTGTATGAAAAAGAGAGATATTATATGGTAATACAGTATATTTCATTATGGAAACATTGTGCTATATCTGAAATAAGCAACAAGTTTCCCAGTTGATTGAAAAGCCTGTTGACATGCTGTGATCACGGTTACTGTCAGCATGGTGCAGGCATGTGATGGTTAATCCCTTCCTCACTGTGCCTCACTAACTCACTGATCTCAAACATACTCAGGTGCATAAACTCTTTTTGCAGTGTGGTTGTCATTATGGACATATTTTTTGTGTTTTGGTATTTGTTTGGTTGGAAGCATGTATGGAGCAGTGTTCCCTGTAATCTGCTAATAACCAGGTACCTGGTCCTCTAGTGAAGAAACTGACACGTATAAATCAGCAGTAACACAAACAAGAACATAAATGTATACTATCACTCACAGTAGTGTCAGATTAAACATGCAGCCATTTATTGCTCAACATCACATGAAGAGCTGGGATGGAGCACAATTTTACCTCACGCAGTGTAAGCATTAAATACGTACGACCACTCCACACATGAGAGGAGCGGCCATTACACATGAACAAACAGAATAGGAAACAGAGGAGGGAAGGGAACCATTGAAGAAGGAAGGCAGGTAAGAGAGGAGAGAGGAGAGGGGAGAGAGGAGAGGGGAGAGAGGAGAGGGGAGAGGGGAGAGGGGAGAGAGGAGAGAGGAGAAGGGAGAGAGGAGAAGGGAGAGAGGAGAGGGGAGAGAGGAGACGGGAGAGAGAGGTGAGGGGAGAGAGGAGAAGGGAGAGAGGAGAGGGGAGAGAGGTGAGGGCGAGAGGGAATGAAGGACGTGAGGCAGAGGGGAAGAGAGGAGAGATGGAGGGGAGAGAGGAGAAGGGAGATGGGAGAGAGGAAGAGAGGAGAGGGGAGG
>NC_041355.1:25770061-25792561 GCF_900634415.1 Cottoperca gobio | reverse complement strand
AGGTGTCAGTCAAGTACAAATCCATTCACCTTCCTTTGAATCTCTTATCAAGCCAGGATCTCTACTGTAAACAGTAAATCATTATCCTTTTAATTAAACAAGGGTCTGCTGAGCAGAGTGCACCTCTGTCTTCTCTGTTAATCTGCAAAGATCTCCATGTCACAGATGATGAGGAGGAAATGCTGTTTCAATTTGAGTACTGGTGTCACTCCACATGATGTGCATAACACACCACAGGGTCTGCCTCGCACTATGACAGTGAAGGCTTGGAGTTTAAAACAATGGAGTCCAACAAAAAAAAAAAAAATCTATCTAGTATCAGTTGTATTGTCGAGGACTCCTGGTTTCCAGTTTGTGGACAGTTGTGTTGGTGTTGCAGAAGCGTTAACATGGGAAAGCCCCAGCAGGCGTCAGTCACTAACATCACTTCATCATCACTGTCTCTATAAACAGTAATGCTGACCCTGGTGACTACAGTTATGACTCCTTAGTCTCAAGTTAAGGCCTTGTGAGGACCTTACTGAAGCCAAACGGCACACACAGATGAGAAGAGAAGATAGTAAGAAGTCAGGTTACCTTGTTTCCAGAGGCACATTGCTACCCAGCACCCAGCTGTCTTGCAGCGGGACGCTCTCGGGGGGCGTGGTCTGCAGCTCTGCTGGTGATTGGCCGGCCACAGGGGCCGGGCTTCCAGTAGGAGGGGTTATCTGCCGTGTCGAATTCAGTGATTGGCCAGCGTGGTATGTGGAGCCCAGGGATTGGTTTAGAGCTGTAATTGAGGGCTGCAGGCGGTGAGGGGGGGGGTACCGGTGGCAGGGTGGAGCCGTGGTGATTGGATGGTTGCTCTGTCAACAATAGAAGAGGAGCATGTTTGTCGATTTTACTTCAACTTATTCATATCCTGTTCAGAAAAACATCATATATATTATATCCAACACAGACAGTACAGATTATACACATGTCAACTCAGTGTGTGCCTGTCAATCAAGTCGCCATGTTTCGCAGATTAAGAAAGTGCAGTTTGTGGGGTTAGGGAGGGTTGTATCTTGGAGTTTTTTGGTTTGAGTTTTGTCGCCAAGCTGTTATTGGTAACTAAGCGGTTACGCATTTGTTTCAGGGAGAAGTGTTGCCCTTAAAGGACTCCATTATATTCCAATTCAGATCATATACCATCATCCAATCAACCTGTTGTCAGCCCCTCTAAACACATCAGCCCTGAGGCTACACGTGGATGAGGATCAATGGCACAACTTTACCTTTTTATTTAGATAGTGGCGATAAAATAAACTGACATCTACATCACATCCACACACATATGTGTTCTGTGTGTTCATGTTTCAGTCGTAGTTCTGAAAGTGAATAGATGTTTATTAACTGACCACAAACCTTTGCTGTGTCAAACAAGTCCCAGTTCACTGCGTCTAAACTAAGGCAGCGCAGTCACCTAGACCTTTCCTTTCTCTTATATTATATAGAGGTGCCATTTCCCAGCGAAAACCACCACTAGCAGAGTCAAGTGTTCAGTATCATGTATTTCTTGTTTATGTCAATGTCAACAAGATATACATCAAATGTATCATGGTGGTGAAGAAATTCATTGACAATCCTGTAAACTAACAAACACTTCTTGAATCGTGATGTCATGTTGTTCATTTAAACATCATCTGAGACAAGGGAGAAGATGAAAAGCTGATGTTTAGCATTGACTGACTGTGGGCTTGGCTGCTAACCACTAAGTTTGTCTCCCAGCGGTACACGGGCCGGTCAAGGCTGGAGAAAAGTATCCTGCGCCCAGGCTGAATACTGGTCAGTGATTGGCCTTCACAAAACCCTGCTACGTTTCTGTGAACATATTTGTTCAAAGTTGACCTGGCTTCAACTTCTCCCTGCTATATTTTTCCCAGTGCTTTTTGGCTCCTTTTGTGTCCTCGGGGTGCTCTGAAGGAAATGAATGGCAATGCTGGTATTTGATTTGCATAAAGAGCATCACGTCTCCATTTCCCAGCCCTGCTGTTATTCATTCTCCACTGCCCTAACTGGAGAAAAATAGAAAGCAAAGAGAGAAAAGGAGGATATGTGCAGGAGCAGTAGGGTGGGTGAGGGGGCGCTTTTTGTTTGTAGGGGAAGTGACTCCCCCCCCCCCCCCCCCCCCCCCCCCCCACCCCCCCCCCCCCCCCCCCCCCCCCCCCCTCTCTCTCTCTCTCTCTCTCTCTCTCTCTCTCTCTCTCTCTCTCTCTCTCTCTCTCACTCCTCTCTTTCTCTCCATATGCTGTTTTGCCGGCTTAGTAATTGCTCCACTTATGCAAACCTTCAAGGCTAAAGCTAAATGCTGAAAGTCACACACACACACAAACACACACACATAGTCAGGATTTCTGGATGAGTGTTCACGCATCATTAACAAGTCTACATCTGTGTGTCATCACTGCGAATGCAAATCCAAACACCTTTTATTCACTCAGACGCGCACACACACTCACTCACACACACACACACACACACACACACACACACACACACACACACACACACACACACACACACACACACACACACACACTTATCACTCTAGCTGTCAGACAAAGCTGACTTAGTGCAGCAGAAGAAAATCACTCATGTGCATGTGTGTCAGGATCAATGTCCTGTTGGATCTTCACAAAATGCTGCGTCTCTGATCTGTGTTTTATACCATAAAGCCCAAAGTCACAATGTGTATTATTTCCCCCCCAAAATCATTCAAACAGATTGTAGAATTTGGGTATGAAGGTTTGCACAGCGTGTGTGTACTATGCCTTTCTAATGCGACAGGTAGATGAATGTTAAATGGACTCTGGTCAGAAACACTTACAGAGGCTTGTTGAATGGATGATGTGCTAATTGTTTTGGGAAGTATTCTTCTTCTTGGGATCAAAGCCAACCTTATCTTCTGAGCCTCATTCCACCGAGAGGTGTCTCTGAACAGATGATCACCCTAACCCAGGGGTCGGGAACCTTTTTGGCTGGGAGAGCCATAAAAGCTAAATATTTTTTTATGTATTTCCTTGAGAGCCATATATAAAAATATATACATTTGAATGCAACTTTATGCGTGCATTTTTTAATAATAACACGTCTCCGAGTACTAAAAGCAGTATCAGTGTTTCATTGAACAGGTGCTCTTTTATTAAATAAACTAAAGCTTACGTTATTTATCTCATTTATGTGCACGTTTCAGTGTTTACTGCACGGGTGTCAAACTCAAGGCAATTATATCCAGACCAGCGAGAAAATATCATATGTCTGTCATAACTGGCCCGCCGGTTTTGGTAATTAATTCAATGCATGGCACAACCACGGGAAAAGACATTTGAGGAAGTATCTAAATGTGTGAATGAAATGAAAGTTTTTGGAAAGCAAAGGGAAACACACCACAGATCTCTGGGACGATGTGAGCGGGACTGTTTGTGCGACATAACGAAGCATCTCACTGTTAAACCTGCAGCTTCAGGGCCGTGTGATCACAGACATGTGTGATGCAGTGAGAGCTTTCTAAGCCGAGCTGCCTGTGGGAGACTCAGATGCAGAAGGAAACTTTGGTCACTACGTGTTTCCAAACACTGACAAACATCTCCACCGCTGTGTTCCCGACAGCATTCTGCTGATAAACTGAGCGCATTTGCCGACTTTGCAGCTCAGATATTTAAATTCAAATCGGATATTTGTCTTTTTTTTTGTCAGAGCATTTGATATATTGATTGCTGTCGGAATGTAAAGAACATTTCTACAAATATAACAAACAATGTTTCTAAAATACACTACCCACCCTAGCTTCACACTGCAAGCTTCCTCATCAGAGCTCTTAACAACGCTGCTGAGAGCGACTCTTAGCAGAGAATAAGAGCCACGTTGTTTGCTTGGTGAGAGTCACAGCCTGCAGGGACAGCTACAGTGCTCCACCAAGTGACACCCAACTGGGACATGATGCCTCTCAAACAGCAGCCTCAGGCAGCTTTCCAGAAATATACAGGAGTCAACAGTTCAGTCTGGACACCGACAGTGACAAGTATTTTCTAGCTGCCATCAAAAATCACCTGTGTTGCTGCTTTTTCTGGTTGGTAAACACGTCTTTTGATGATGCTGTGACCTGAACCTGCATCACATGTACAACATCTACGCACGGTCCACTGATGTCCATTAAGCCTCCTTTGTGCTGTGAGAGTACAGAGACAACATTTATGCGTGTGTGTGTGTGTGTGTGTGTGTGTGTGTGTGTGTGTGTGTGTCTTTAGCTGACAGACAGAAATGCTCTGCTTCACAAATGACTCTTTAATAAGCAATGAGTATTAAAAAATAGAGCTGACACAGCCGTTATTTTTAAGATTTTCTCTATATCAGCCAGTAAAGAGATACTCAAAACGGCCCCTGAAGTGTTACATAAATCATTTCCATTTGCATGGTCTCTTCTCTAAATACTCTCTTGTCTGATTTGTACCCAAGAGCTTTCTCTAGCATCAAGGCAGCCATTGGTCATGGTTTGCACAGTCATGACTCTAACGTGGCTGTGGATTTAGTAATTGATAACATACGCAGGTGCAGTAACTACTAGAGCTCGAATAATGATCCGTCTCATATGTGAAGGAGAAATTGATCAGCAGTAAATTTGTTCAACCCAATGAAAGCACTCTGCCAGGGAGAATGTTTAATATAAACTCATCATCAGTTCCATATATTGGCAAACTAATATATGATCGGACAAAGTGGAACTTAGTTGAATTCAAATCCATTTCCCTGTGTTCAAAAATAAAGGAGGAGGCAGGAAACAGTCTATTGTTAAATCCTCCTTGGGCTGCAAATCAGAAACTAAGGCAAACAATTGTCTATTACACTCGAGTCCCAATTCCTGCAGTACAATAAACAATCAGGTCACACACACACACACACACACACACACACACACACACACACACACACACACACACACACGCACACCACCACACACACACACGCACACACACACACACACACACGCACACACACACACACACCCTCTCTTTTCTCCAATACACATTGGATTTTCAGTAGCTTTGGAGCATGTTTGTCTTATTTTAGCATAAAAATAAATCCAGAGAAGAGATGAGAGTGAGACAGAGTGGCGAGAAGGAGAGGGCACAGACCCTGACAAGGCCCGATAAAGGTATGCAAATCAATGAGGAGGCAAATGAGATTGTTGGAGTGGAAAGAGATGAAATCGTTGCTTGAGGAAAGACAGTTTCTTTCATGTGTATGGGTGGCTTCATTTTCTGCACACAGTGTACTGTAAAATACTGACGGGCTAAAACTTACAGAGGAAATCAGCTGTTACCATTAACACAGGTTTTACACAGGTGGAAGCACTCAGGGGAAGAGTTAGTGGGGTCCATACCAAATGAATAAATGATCTGATGATAACAATGCAAGTTTAATTAATCAATGACGTTTCACATTTAAACAAAGAGAACATTTCAGGAACGAATGAAATGGTTCCTGACCGTTTTGCTCATTTTAGAAGACAGTGTTTTTATAATATCATCTAGCAACTGCAATGTCATACTTGTAACAGGACTACATTTAGCAGACTGATATTGTGATATCCATGCTCCTAAAAGTCATTTAAAAAACCTTTCCTAACTCCCATTTGGCAGATGAACACAAGAACAGAATCTTGCTTTTACATCACTTAATTAAATGTTGCATTATCCTAACACACACACGCACGCACACACGCACGCACGCACACACGCACACACACACACACACACACACAGGTCACTTCCACCAAGATCAATTTTAAACAAAATCCATTACCAGATGGTATTTTTCAAATGAGCTATTCAAATGAATTCCAACTCCCCCAGTTAAAGTAAAAACATCCACGCACAAGCAGTGTGATGGAGACGCTGCAGCCTTCTGCATCAGCTCAAGTCACAGTGGAGAAAACGATGGACCTGACTACTTTACGGCTTCAATTTCCTGATTATAAAACATGTATCTGTCAGGCATCTCAGTAAACACACATGATGTTTAAATGGTGTTTAGTCTTTGAAAGACAATACTGTGATATATTTTAATATTTTAAATATTAAACAGCTGGTTAAACACTGAATAACTTACTGAATAATATCAGAACATATTCATACTTGTGTTGGATGAAAATGTATGTCTCAATAAGTTTTGGTATACTGTGCAACAACCATTTAACATTAAGTTAGATTTGACCATTTATTGTTCAGGTCAATATGTCCAAATATAGCATGTGTACTTCATCTCTATAAGTAGGTCTCTACTGTATTTAACTTTATAAAACTGTAATGTAGCAACCTATCAACTAACAGACGTCTCTAACCTCCACCATCAGTTTTCTTCTTGGTGAAAGTACATCGGCTGTGACTGTCTGATGGAGTGTCATCAGCACAGATGGTGTTTAATCAAATCAATGGCTTATTGCAAAGCCTCAGTCAAAGAGCTGTCACACCTGTAGTCCTGCATATGAAGTGAGGAAGCATCTACAATGTTCCTTTCTAATGCGACAGGTAAATGAATGTTAAATGGACTCTGGTCAGAAACACTTACAGAGGCTTGTTGAATGGATGATGTGCTAATTGTTTTGGGAAGTATTCTTCTTCTTGGGATCAAAGCCAACCTTATCTTCTGAGCCTCATTCCACCGAGAGGTGTCTCTGAACAGATGATCACCAGTACCCTTTGATATGTTAGTCATACTGAAAGGATGTCCCACTGGGAAAAACATGATCCAAATATGAGATGATTATCTAACGGTGGAGTCCTGTGGTTGCTCTGTAGGCGCTCTGCTGTTGGTCATAGGAAAACCACAGCACACCAGTGCCCAAATCAGATGGTCGAGCCAACCCTCTCATTGCTTAATTACCTCCCAGAGGGACTTCACTGTGTGCTTGAATTGCCAAATGAAGAAACATAGTGTAAGATGAGCAGACAGGAAATTGAGGAAAAATAGGAAAAAAGAAAGAAAAAGCCTCAGTCATGTATGAAAAGCATTCTTCTCCTGGGACTGCTCTGTGTGTCACCATACAAGTGTTCTGTGAACCCTCAGTCATGCTTTACCTCCAGAATGTGAGTGTGGACTGTGTTGTCACACACAGTTCTCCATCAGTGTGATGGACTGATGTGTGCACAGTAAATTGCCATCTCAGTGGAGTGGTGAGGTGAGGTGTCGCTGAGTGAAAAGGTTATTTGTCAAAGGCAGAGCGATGACAAGCTTCACTACGGCTCTCTGTCTCCACGTATGTGTCTATATGTCGATCGCTCTCTCTGTTCTTGCGCAGCACTTATTCTCTCTCTACATCACTGCCTTCCCTCTCTCTCATAAACGTTATACATTTCCCTGTCAGTGTTTCCAGGGCTTTGTTCTCTTTGTCTCAACTCAGATTTTAGTGTACACTTTCCTAAAAAGATCATTTACAGCCTAATATATGTATTTGGAATAAAGAGGATTGGAGAACTTCTAAAGACACAAACACACAAAGTGCAGCATGTGCAATCACATTCAATGCAAGCTTTGTATTGCTTTCCTTAATGCATGTATATATATGTTTACTGCTTCTGCCTCCTAGCAAAATAATTCCACACGATTGTACTTGTATACCCGGAGTGACTATAACAATCTTGAATCTTGTTTCTTTTATTGTTTATATTAAAAAAATCATGTTAGAAAAGACAAATGGTTAAAATAAACAAATAGCTCAACATAAAGTCCAATTTAAGTTCAGGTCAGGGTTTGTGTTAAACTCCATCACTGTTGATAGAAAATTGAACAAGAGGAGACAAAACGAGGATACAGAGAGAACAGGAGGTGACACAAGAAGTCCATTAAAAGTTTCAGAAGCAACAACAATTGTCAGACGAGTTTAGACGAGGTGAAGTGAGAACGACATGACCTGAAAGAGAGGCCCAGCAAGAGGCGAATGTGGAAAGAAAGACAAAGGAAAGACAGAGAGGGCAGGAATGAGATATTTCGAGGAGAAAAAAGAAAACAGAAGAAAGAAAAGATCCTGGAAAGAGTAAAAGGCTCATCGACATAGTGGAAGAGGTCAGTAGAAGAGTTAAGACTTGTGCTTTTTGAAGCATGAAAACTCATTCCACCTCTGGACTCCCAGCAAGGAGAGAGGAGTGAGGAAGGCCACTATCCCCAGCGAGGGCTGCCTTTGTGGGGCTTGTAGGAAGAGAATGCCCCTCTCTGATCAATGACCCACACCAGGGGAAAGAGAGAAAGAGGGCTGCAGAGATGTGTTTAGGGAGGAACAGTTCCAGCGAGACAGGCTTGGTATAACGTTGAGACTAAGATCCAGAATACTAACCATTCCTGCGGTTATTTTACTTCAGATGCTTTTAGCCAGGGCCAACAACTACAGAGAGCGAGATGTATGTTGACTGGTTATTAGGAGGTAAAACACTGCAAGAGGTTCAGTTTCATACCACAAAGCACTGAGACAGACTGTCTGTCATGATGTCATTTCTAACAACATGAATTATTATGAACAATTCTTATTGTGATATTCTGATTATGAAAACCAGCAGTGACAGAAAGTAAAGGTGTGCATTGGGTACAGACCACACACTGATTCATACACACTGACATATTGTCAAGTTCTCAATGGGCTCAACACAGATGTAATGCTTGTAAAAAGCAAGCTAAAAGTAAAGAGGTAGCAGATGAGTTCTGCTGCGCACGGTCAGGTCTCCACTGACTCAATGGATTGTGTCTGACTGACTGTTGTTCTGGAAACACCTCTCAGCAACACACACCATGGAGTTGCTTTTACAGCTGCCGGCTGCATCAAACATGGCAACGAGAAGTTACTTTTGCGTCTCTAAATGTGCAATACTAAAGCTGCTGTTTGTTGACAGTCATTTACTGTACATGTAACTATGGAAACCTTTTCTCCTGAAAACATACTGCCTCGTCAGATTTATTTATAGGTAAAGATGAAACGTTAATATGTAACATCATCGCAGAGGCAAGATGCTCACTCTCAATGTATTTCATTTGTTTTCCTAAATACCGTGCTGTGTGTGCACGTCACCAGTGTATGAGAGTTTATGACTCACCACACCATATGCCGTACGCCTCAGCAGCATTGAGCTAACAATGCCTCTGGTGTTGCTCTTAACGGATTAGGACTGGCCTTCACAGCTGATTCTCTGTTAGCCTGCAGCCCTTCACAGGGCCTCAGGTCCTCTGGTGCTCACAACCACATCAGGAAGGAAGTGGGATGCAGCATCCACAAATTGGAACACTCTCTGAAGATATCAAAAATCATGGACTACATTTATATGACTCGTTTAAAAAAAAAAAAAGTGTATTCCACTTTATCTTTTTTTGTATTTTGATGGTATTTGTGTATTGGTTGTCTCATCTGTCTGCATGTCCTTTTAGATAAGCTTTACTGTATGAAATGTGACTTTCATATGAACCATATTATTATTGATAGAGTACAAACAGCACATGGGAAGTACAATATGGACTTGAAAAAGAGGAAAGAATACAAGGGATTGATCTTGTGGAGGAACTGCTTCCATACCTTTATTGTCAGCTGGAGGAATGAAAGCATCATGTATGTATTTAGCTCCAGGAGAGCAGCTCTGATGCTTAGCTAAGAATGTTAGCTGGCACCCGGGTCGTCTGTGGCTGTGCTAAAACACAGACGTGTCTCTCTAGACGAGGATAGAAATATAAACTGTGTATGAGAGAGGTAATGAACAGAAAGTCGCTCCCGACTGGATTAGAATGATCAAAGAAGACATAACTCTGCTTTAACCCAACAGAAACAAAGCAGCCTTCCCATTCCACTCCGTTAATGGGGCATCTGCTTATATGATACCATATGTTTTCTCTATTTTACCAGAAAGCTGAACAGGTTCAACTTTTTAGAACAAATTCATGCACCATTTGTCCGTTTAGGGAGGAGAATTAAGGACATGCTCTTGGCACAACTTGATTTTTTTTAAGAGTTTAGGTTAGTGCTCGACTTAGATCAGAGTAACGGTTAATGTTAGGAATGAAAGGTTTGTGGTTAGGGTTAGGGCCAAGGGGCTAGCGAAACAATGAATGAGGGACCTCAAATCTATAGTAATATATGTGTGTGTGTGTGTGTGTGTGCATGTGTGTGTGTGCATGTGTGTGTGTGCATGTGTATGCATGTGTGTGCGTGTGTGTGTCTGTGTGCGTGTGTGTGTGTGTGTGTGTGTGTGCATGTGTGTGTGTGTGTGTGTGTGCGTGTGCATGTGTATGCATGTGCGTGTGTGTGTGTGTGTGTGCGTGTGCGTGCGTGCATTCATGTACGTGTGTGTGTGTGTGTGTGTGTGTGCATTCATGTACGTGTGTGTGTGTGTGTGTGTGTGTGTGTGTCATGGTGGTGCACTTTCTCCCCACTTCTCCACAATATCTCTTGTTCCTGAATTTCTATGCTGTAAAATTGGTGTTTTCATGGCTGCAACATCTGACAATGCACATCACCTTTTAAAGAGAACGAGAGAGGGGGGGGGGGAGAGTGAAGACCTGGAGAAAGAAACAAAAAGTGACACATGTGAAGGCATTAAGGCCAAGTGAAAGGAGGAGGGAAGAGAAAGCATGAAATGAAAACACAATGGGAAAAGACGGGAGGTAAGAGTGCGAGAGGAAAACAGTAGCAAGTCACAGTGTTTCTACAACAGGTCCAACCACACTGACCATTTTAATGCAGTAATCCTCTTAGACAAAAGCTACCAGGGGAAGGGATGTCAGCACATGTAATGAGTCATGTAACTACAGTAGTCTACATTTATTTAGAATGTGCCACATTGCATTTTCAAAGCATTTACCTAAATGAATTCCTGGTGCTATTACTATACTACACTGCTGACCTTCCACACAGGGATCAGCAACCTTTAACTTTAGGGAGAAGTTGATCTCACAAAATCAAAAATCACAAAATAATGCAATTTCCCGAAAGGAAGAAAGTGTGCTCTGCAATATAGCACACCCATACCTTTTTTAAATCATATTTCTTTAAAACAATTCCCTCACATTACTGTATATATACATATTATGAAACTATTAGCTATATTTTAATCTCTTAGCTATATTTTAAATATTAGCTATATTTTAAATATTAGCTATATTTTAAAGATTAGCTATATTTTAAAGATTAGCTATATTTTTTATCTATTAGCTATATTTTAAATGTTAGCTATATTTTAAATATTAGCTATATTTTAAATATTAGCTATATTTTAAAGATTAGCTATATTTTATCTATTAGCTATATTTTTATCTATTAGCTATATTTGAAAGATTAGCTATATATTTTATCTATTAGCTATATTTTAAAGATTAGCTATATTTGAAATATTAGCTATATTTTAAAGATTAGCTGTATTTTAATCTGCGAGTGCATTTTAGTTGTGAGTGCACACTTTCCCAGCATGATTATGATCATGCCTCTGGTGCACAATGAATGAGTCCTGTCGAGTGGATGGAGCCCTAAAAACCTAACAAACAAGCTCAGCTTAGATTTGTGTCAATGTTGTACAAACGGAGTCAAATTTCACACAGCAGAGAAAATAGCATAGAGGTCACCTGTATAGGCAATTACACTTTGTCCTTTTAGGAATAATATTCAGTAGCATCTCCTCTGCAGCAAAGTGTGAGGGAACCCTTCCAGAGACCGCTGGACCAATAACAGCTGAAGCTCTCCCCTCTGCCTTCCTCACACACTCATACAGAAACTGACCAGTACACAGGCTTCTCAACACAATACTACAACCATAAAGTAATATTCAACATCTCCAGCCAAAAGCATGTCTGATAAAAGTGTCTTTTTTGTTATCAGCCGAGCAATATCCATATTTAATAACATGAGGCTAAAATACAAAAATACAAAAAAGCAGAAAATATGGATTATCAATTTATTTAAAAAATAGTTTTGTCTGTCCGTCATTTTCCATTCTCCCCATGAAGAGGTAGGTGACAGGCAAAGAAGGTGAATGAATGAGGTCATGGCTGCGTACCAGTGCTCTGGCAGAAACAAGTATGTACACTATACATCTGAAGTGTGCGCTGAGCTTAAGTGTATTTACAGTGCAGGCTTTCATCTGATGGATACCTTTGATTCCAATACCATGTTGGGGGACTACACTTTTACAGAAACTCATTGTACAGCTGGATTTTGGTCTGTGATACTTTTTAAAAAACAATCATGATATAAAAACGTCTCGATCTATATAGTTCTTTATAAATGTTTGTCATACAAAACACACCGTCAGCATTCAGTCCAACATTCAGAATTCTCAAAATTGGTTGACTTGAATCTTATGATGTACTTCTTGCTGTGGTAATTGGCTAACTAACATTGCAACTAAACTGCTAATGAAGCTCATTTGGTTGACAATGGAGAAGCAAAAGGATGGAAGGGGCTTTGAGGACCATGATAGGGAAAGGTAAAGTGACAAAATAAAAGAAATTCATTAAAGGGAGGAAGTGGAGAGACGAAGCATGAGGTAGATGAAGGTCTCAATAGCTAGGTATTTCCTCTCCTCCAAGTGATTTTGGACAGAATTCGGGAGAAACTTCCTCCTTCTCCCGTCCAACGTTAGCATAGTTCCATGCATCTTTTCTTTCTCTCCCTCCATATGTTCCCACCACCTCCCTCCTACTCCCGCCATCCTCTTCATCTAACTTCCTCTCTTACTTTCATATCCTCTCTTCCACTCAGTTGTTTAGTCTAGGCAGCTGCAGCCTTTTCAGAGCCTCTCATCAGTCCTCCACATTTCTCTCTCCTTATTGTAGCACCAGTGCACTGACCCCTCATCCAGCCTCCCTTCCCTCTCTGTCTCTCCTGCCCTCATTCTCTCATTCATTTTCTCCTGCCAAGTCGGCTCTCGTGCCCTCTCTCTCTCTCTCTCTCTCCCTCTCTCACTCCCTCTCTCTCTCCCTCTCTCTCTCACTCTCTCTCTCACTCTCTCTCTCTCTCTCCTCTCTCTCCTCTCTCTCTCTCTCTCTGTCTCTCTCTCTCCGTCTCTGTCTCTCACTCTCTCCGTCTCTCTGTCTCTCTCTCTCTCTCTCTCTCTCCCTCTCTCTCTCCGTCTCTCTGTCTCTCTCTCTCACTCTATCCGCTCTAGCTCCGGCCAAGTCATTAATATGGAAGACCGTGTTCCTCTAAGCCACTGGGTCTTCCTTTGCTTTTTCAAATTCACTCTTTCATCTGTTTTCTATCATTTTTGGTCCTCACAGCCCCACAGTATGTCCCACTCTTTTTTTTTTTATATTTCCATCACATTCCCCTTTCTGTTCTTGCAACACTGTCAAAATCAAACTTTCTTTATTGGGTTGAGTATCAGATGAAACATATAACAGCATTGAAACAGAATTGAATCTCAATAACAAGCACACTAAATGTACCAAGAACCTTGAAGCTACAAGGTTCACTGGATGAAAATTGCTGGATGGAGCACACGTACGGACACTTGTGCTATTGTTAGAGCTTTACCAGCAGAATGGCTAAAAGAGATGTTTGTCATGAGGGTGATACTTAAAGAGAGGATGTGGAACCTGTTCAAATGAAAGGGGTTTTTCCCATGGGACCGTGTCCCCACCAGAAGAACCGCTGCATGAGAACACTGACAGTTCTCTACAGAAAAGTAAAAGCTATGGTCATTCAGTGTCTGGACGCACACAGGAGACTGCAGTCAATGTTATTTTTCTTTTTTAATCTTGACCAAAATCTTTCCCTAACCATTACTATAATAATAAGTCATTCTAGTTGCCTACACTTAAGAACACCATAGAAGGGGAAGATCAGGAGCCACTCTTACAAATTGTTTTTGGAAGGTTCATAAGGGTCATTTTGGAAGGCAACAAAGATTACTGTCATTTATGTCTGACGACCTGCTGGCAAACCACCAAAAACAAACAGAAGACTGCATTTAAAGCCATCACATTCAATTTGTGACTAACAAAACCACTTTGTACAGTTACACTCAGTTCTTTCAATAATTGGTATCTCAGGTCAGGTATTTATTTGTAAAGAGCATCATATCAAGGAGCTGTTACTGCGTTAACAACAAGGGATTACCTGCTTGCTAATCCACATTAATTTGAACATTTAAGGAGCGATTTATAGATCTGTTCAGGGGAGTCGAACCAAGACAAACATGCTCTGCTTCCATTAGATGTAAGGTGGCAGGTTTGCCTTTCCATACGGACCCTGGGAATAGAGAATAGTTGGTGCAGATGCAGGCTAACTGACAGATATAGTGCTGCAATCCATTCTTCTGAATTGCGTCAAGATCAAATACATTTAAAAGATGTGAACGTAACACAATTATTCACTGGCCATGGTACCATTTATTCTGGCTCAGATATGACATTTTTAACTGACACATGCAGTGTCTAGATGGTTAAGGTTACAACTAAAGCCTGCTTATACTCTACCGATCTGTACCAAGTGTATATGTGAGCGCTCTGCTTATTCAGCAGATGTGTGTAAATTGGCGTCCTTGGGCCCAGTCTGTGGTTATAACCCACTAATCCACACAGCGGAAGCAAAGCCAACGTTACCCTGGAGTGAGTTATTTATATATGATGTGATGTATAAAAGCGCTTTGAAACAATGAAGAAGGTGCATCTGGAAAATACATGAAGAAAGCAAGAGGGACATTATTAAGAGTAACTTCATCTCCATTTGTATTTGATTGGTTAGCAGTATTACTCATTCAGCATCCCTACCTTGAAACATGCTGTAGCAGATGTTAGTATCCTGTTACACGTATGTTGTAAGGACACCTACAACTTTCCTTCGATTGCCCTCTCCTTTGCATCATCAGTTTCTTCTGGAGAGTATAACATGTCTTTATGATGACCTCATGTCATCACAAGACCTATAGTACCAGGTGAAATACTGAAAGCAAAATAAGTGCCCTTACCCTGCTCCAGGATTAGCACTCACACAAGTACTTGATAATAATGTGAGCAGACAAGATAACCAGGACTTGGTAAATGACCCATGATTAACAGTTGAGCCCGGCAGATCTCTGACAGCAGAAATATACTGCAAAACAATGAGAGCCACCAGCAAAATGAAGAACTTGAACTCTAACATATAAACTGGGTTAAACTCAGAAAAAGGGTTGTAGTAAATCATTTCTAAATATTCTTCCATCAGTGTCTCATTTCACAGTCAGGACACTGCTCTGCCTGTCACACACACGCACACACACACACACACACACACACACACACACACACTCACACACACACACACACGCACACACACACTCACACACTCACACACACACACACACACACACACACACCCTTCCACTCTATCTCTTTGTCTGCCCCTCTCTGTCTCCCTGTCTGCTTGCATGGAGTCTGCTATAACATTTTGATTTACTTAAGTGACTCCATTCTGCAATCAGCCTCAGACGTGAGCTGTGTGTTTGTGCCTTTTTCCATGTGTGTGTGTTTGTGGCTTAAATACCAGCAACCAGCCACTAGCCTGAGGTTCATTAGCCTGATCAATGATTGACTCTCTTCTCGTTTTCTCGTCTTACAATTTTCTTTCAAATATCTTTTCTGCAGTTTGACCCCGCTCTCTGTCTCTATCCTCTATCTAAATCTCATCGATTCTTTCTCATGTCATGAAGGATCCTTCCTTTCTTTCTTCCTTCTCTCCATCCCCCCTCCCATCGCCATCATTGATTATCTCTGGTGTCGAGGAGAAATATGTTTTCTCTCTCTCTCTCTTTCTCTCTCTCCTTCCTCTCTTTCATTCAATGGTCCATTGATTAGTTCTGGTGTTAAGGAGAATTGCCTACTTGGTCCCAAAGTAAAAAGCACTAAGTGTTATTCGTGTGTTTCTCCCCGCCTCGGTCTGACCTCCCTTTTGCTTTCAGTATAGACGTTGTCAATAAGCCTTGGCGTCATCCCCCCGTTTGCAAAGAAACTTGTCTGTTTTCAGTTGCTTTTTCCGCTTGGCGCTGATAGCTTTGGCGTCTGTGAGGCATCTAAAGGCTGGACGGTGGAGGGTTTTTGGCGTCTTTTCACTCTCAGGGAGAGTTGAGGAGTGGCAAGCTATTACACTGTCTTTGTTCACTTGTCTTAAAACAAAAAGCACTGCTGGGTTAAAACAATTTGCAGATCTAATACTGCGGCGTTCTATTGGAAAAGACATCTGGTGCAGTTTACCTACTGTATTTATTATAGACTTAATAAATATGACACTCCTTATATATACTAAAGGTTAACCTGAACTGAATCTAATATGACACTTTTAAAAGTTAATGGTATGAATACTGGTATCCATTTAAATGGTACTGTGGTTTGCCATGTGTGTCTTTGTATTGTATCTTACAATGTAACCCATGTTTAGACGGATTGATTACATGTTTTGGGACCATTCAGTAGTTATGGTTTATACTTCTTAGGGCCTTTGGTTAGCCTTAGGTGTGTTGTACATTGTAAATGTTGCTGTTTAATACATGCACTTTTACAAATCAAGACATGTTAGTAAAGATACAGTATATTTGAAATATTATCTGTTTAGTGTCTGAGCTGTATTTTCACATATCTCCATTAAGTTTTATGATTGTATTATATTGTTCTGTTTCTGAATACAACTTAAACTGATCTGAACTATTGTTTTGAAGATCATGAAATACTTTTGTATCAGAATCTTTTATCCACAAAGAGTATAGTGTCTTATGGTATCTAAATAATGAGATGATTATTCCCATTATGAGAGACTGACATGCATTACAAGAACGGCTTAACAGCTGATCAAGACAATCTGCTACACCCAAACAAATCCAAAATGAAAACTGCTTCTCTGGTTGTCTATGGGCTTCAGTGATGATCCGTCACCATCAACAATAACTTCACAGGTTTGTTTATAATCCATCTTGGATTTCTCTGTCAAAGTGAATGCAGTTGTTGTCCCTCAGAACAACACAGCGCTGCGGTCCAATAGAAGGAGGATGCAGGAGGAAGCCGTAGCCTGAGGCCTGAGCAGAGTGAATAAAGAAATGCAGTCTGTGTCCCACCCTGTGTTACACTTTGAGAGAGGAAGAAGAAAAGACTCACTGTTCATCCTGTTTTATAAACAAAGAAAAAGAAAGTTGTGAGAGTGTGTGAGTGTGTGTGAGATAAACCTCCCAGCTCAGAATGTTGTTGTCAGGCAACATTGGTCTCCCACTGCATCGAGACATCCAACGATAGATACTATGCTCTTAAAGACAGCAGCAAAAATATTCATCTGCATATCTTTCTTTTACACTCTTAAAAGGGAAGTGTTTCAACACCAACTTTGGAATGCAACCAAATGTTATGTAACACGAGTATCCATTATCCATCCATTTTAGCAAAAGAATATGCTTTCACATTTAAATAGAAAGAGCACTGGTTTCATTTCCACGCTGTGCTACATTCCTGCTAATGTATACATTAGGGCTGCAAACTGACATTGCAAAAAAAACTAATTTCAGCAATATGAAAAAACACACCCTAAATTTCTTAGGTTACATTTAGCTAATTAAATGCATCAATCTGGTGCACTTTGCAAGCACACTTTAAAGAATAGATAAACAATGTAGATATCGGTGGTATTGAAATGAACAAGGATGACAAAGCCACGGCCCTTTCCAAGCAGACATACTACAGCTGGTCGCGGCACTTATGGAGAAAATGCTCCCCGCGAGGGTCAGCCAGCACCGGGGGGAGGATCCGCCATGTCCCGCCTGTTGAATCCCCTGGGCAGACCCGCCGGTCTGTATTATAATACAGCAGAGAGCTGACGGGCAAAGCTAGTAATAGACAGTATATTACTGTTCTCCTCTGGACTGCAGCCGCAACATTTAGGAACGTTTTTCACAGGGAGCCGCTGCAGGGTGCACGCGCAGCAACACAAGTGAAGCCAGCTGGTGGCTGGCTGTGAGTTTAGGACATACTTGATTTGATATGCAGCAACGTTTTGTATGAGCGGAGCATTTTAAACGTCACTATCGCAGGCCATCGTGATCATTTAATTGTGGGACGCAAACATCGTGATCGCGATTAATATTCCGATAGATTTGCATATGTTGCTCGGACCACCAAGCAAAACGTGTTCGGATCGTCGGCTGAAAGAAATATGAAAAAGCACCTGTTTGACTGCTATTGCTTTGAGAAGCCTTTAAAACACGAGACTCAGCTGTTGTAAGATGTGACGTGAAACAGAACTAGCCATCAGCTGCAGGATTACTGTGTGGCAGTTTGTAGTGTTTGCTGAGCACAGTGGGTACTTTCATTCATTATTCCCATATACTGCTGGCATCTAATGGTGATTGACCTTCTGTAGTATTTACAGTAGTGGGATTGTCGTGCACTCACATATATACCTTCATATGACTAATGCCACTCTTTTGAATATGTCATTAAAAAACAAATATTCAATACTACTTAGATGTAGCCGTATTTGTTTTTTCTAAAAAAAACATAATCCTCTCACTGAAGGGAGGTGGCTTAGACGTGCTTCCTCACTTCTACGACCAGCAATTTTCCACTTGGTTTATGTGATTTTTGGGTTCAATCTGCACCTGCAATTAATGTCATAAATGGTTTTGTCTTCCACCATCAGCCTGGCCTGGTGTGAGCAGGCGGACTGCACATCCGAATGAAACTGCTGTTTGTTTCTGATTTACAACTGTTCCTTCTCTCAGGAGACCAGTACAGCCCAGTCCACACAAACCTCAAGGTACAGACAAGGCACCACACTGTGCACCTGATGCAGCATTGCAAAACTCACATTTCTGTGGTGTCCTGAAAATAAATGTTTTCTTAAAACTTGATGTTCCATCACAATGTGGGTTAATACACTGACTCTGTCAGCTATACATGGCTGTACATCACTGTCACACTAGTTTGTATTAATGGGCCTGGTGTGGAATATCTCTTTGAGTTTTATATTCTTGTGGCAACTATTTTAGTACAGTGAGGCACACTTTCAGGAACTGCCTTTATGGACTGAAGAAAGTTCCCACTGTCTCTGAAGCTTCATACATCTCTTAGCTGTCCCAGTAAACAGCCAATACAACTGTGTTCTGAGGGGAGATGGGAAAAGAAAGGTCTCTCTCGATCTCACACTGTTATTTTCTACTGCTCAGCTTTAACCTTATGTAAACAAGGACTTTAAAAAACTGCATTTGTTTGTACTTGTTTATGTGCTACAACCTATAAGCTAAAGGCCTCTTTGGTTCAGTGCTTGACTTCACTGGTGCAAAGAAAAGAGAACTGGAAGAAAGGAAACAGAGTGATATGAGCGAATAAAGAAGAAAAGCATGTCTAAAAAGTGCAGGAAGTGGTGAGAGTGATATTTTAGATGTTGGGCTGAACATTGGCTGGTTAGGTCAGGCTGAGACTGCTTTGGGAAATGAGGACCACACACATATGCACAAACACCCACACATGCACAACCTTCTAGCCATTCTAAGACCCTAGTTCAGATCTGTTTCTGATTATGTTTTGAGGGCAATGTATACATGAGGAGACTTCTGTCTGTCTCTCTATTTCCATCACTCCATGCAGCTGTCTTTCTTTTTCTCACTCTCCTTACTTGGAAATCTCCTCCCTCTTTATTTCTTCCTTTCGTGGCCCTCTCCTGATGTCATCTGACTCTAATTGTGGTTGTCTTCTAAGTTCCTTTCTTCAAACCATCAGAGTCTGTTTCCTATCAAACTCCTGACTGTAAGAAGACTGATACAGGGTCATTGGCCAGCCAACGTGACTCTGCATCTGGTGCTTGTCAACCACCACGGGCAAACAGGTCTCAGATCAGCACTCTGATTAGAACCAAACTCAACCCCTGTGGTCCCAGAGGTTCAAACAGCCAGACTAGAGTTTCATTCTCAACGTTTGCCATGTGGAAAGCCACCAGGAGCAGCCTGATGAAATAAGCTCTTATGGCTGGATTGTGATCAAAACTGGCAGCTGTCTAACCTTTAAGTGTCCACTGTTGAAATGAGGATGAAACATGTTGTCTGCACACTGCACTAATTTAGAAGTTACTGACCAAAACAAAGGAGCTTCATGTGACTGCTGTAATCTGAATTATATGAGTTTTAATGATCAACCCTGCTATCAAAGTCATGTCTTTGATACTTGCTGTAGGAGTTCTAGTCTTTTGTGTTCAGTTGTGTTCTGCAACATGGTATTTGACCTCTTTTATTCAGAAGAGCCATGTCAATTGTATTCAACACACGTCTGAATGACTTGTTCAATCACACTGGCTAAGTCTGTGTGCTCTGCTGTGGGGAGAAGCATCATAACTTTACTACGTGCATTACAAATAAATAAAAGGAATATAACAATTAGAGAATAACTGGCAAACATTGCAAGGGTGGCTGTAATAGACCCCTGCTTATGGCTCCTGCAGACCAAATGTGTCACTTTCTTAACAGCTGTTTCACTTTCAAAATGTTTCGCTTTCAAATGTTCCATAACTTTTTCCAGACCCATTTTGTGTAAAAACTGATAGTGAAAATGAAACAGGCACCATTATATTGACCTTTTTTTAATCATAGATTGCTGACCTTACCTTGGACTTCCACACTTAATTGGTCTATTTAGTGTTAATATCCGTCAATATCTCTTACATTTAAGGGTTTTGTGTGATAAGACACAGAAGCAGACATGTAAGGAAGGGAGCGTTTGAAACAAACAAGCAATAAATGGTTGGGAGAACTTTGACAGAGAAGAAGAAAGTGGTCTGATTCTCACCAAGGCTGGCTGTCAACCATTGGCAGCACACTGGAAGTTATCCGAAGTTCAAACCTCCATACTGCGCTGCTTGCCAAGTCATCAGCGATCACATCATTTATCATAAGCAAGCAACATGAAAAACAGCTACAGCTTATATATGGTTCAATCTGCAATAGACAACAGTCACAAGGGAAGTGAGGGGAAATAGTGGAGTGAAAGTTGGGATGAATTCAATTGGCCTATATGATAATGTCTGTCTACAACATATCAGTTACCTGCATACTCAGTTAAGGTCCACCTTTCTTCTTTGACTACCGGCCTAATTGAGAAGAAATATGGAGCAGGTATCTTAATATCCAGAGCATGTAAAGTAGCTGGGTGTTTTGATTGAGACGTAACAACGATGTCTAGGATTTGTTTTTGGGAAAAAGCTGTTGAAAGATTCTACTCTGTACAACATCATTCATGTTGACAATACAAATCTAATTCAATATGAATGTCACAGAGCAGATCTTTATTTTTTATTTTTACAAAATGGAAACATAAACCCAGTAAATGAGTGGAATTCCAGTTCAGATAACCAGAAGAAGTGAAGTAGTCTTCAAAGTAAAGTCCCTTTACCATGTGGTACAGGTAAGTACAATCTGGCTGCATACTCCTCTTCCTCTTCTTCCTCCTCCTCTTCCTCTGAGTCTGGCTCAGCCACGTCGCCTAACAACAGGTTGCCATGAGGATTGGCTGATTGTGGATGTGATTGGTCAATGACAGATGATGGACAGGAGGGGGAGGGCATTGGAGAACCTATGAAAGAACACAACCAAAAAAAAAAGGAATGATGAATTTGAATAATGAATAAAAGTAACAACATCAGCAAAATCTGAGTGAGAAAGAAATGATTGAGAATGAAGTATGATGATGTCTGCTGATAGAGTGATGCTTGTGTCATGAGACTGATAGAGTTACAACTGAAGGGGATTCCTGTGTTGGAACACAAGAAGAGTCAAAGAGAGAGCAATGTCCCTCCAGCTGCTGCCATCAACCTTCACAAACACTATTCATTCAGGACTCAGCTTTGTGGCTGCGCTGACGCAAGAGAACTTGGTCCAGGTCTTTGGACGGTGTGAGGTATGCGTCTACATGTTGTGCCTGTGTGAGACCAGACTCACAAACAGAGTGTGCAAAATCAATTGTGTATCGACGTGGTAACCTTGGCATTTAGTGTCTTCTAAATGTTAAATAGTCCTGCTCACTGTTTGCACATGTGCACATTTGTGTTTGGGAGTCTTTGTGTGTGTTTAGCCCAGACAGAAAACTCTGTCCAGCCTTGCATTCCATACAAATGTGCTGGCCCAAAAGAATTTAATTAGTTGTTGAAAAAACACATTTCATTAGTAGCCCTTGCCATGGTGCCTGGCTTTATAGCTTTATAGATAAAACTGTGATATGTCTCTTTCTAAATCTCTTGATCCTTCACATTTGCAAGCAAGGAGGGACACATTGAAATACAAAATCAGTGTTAGGTTATTTGCAGCAAAAGAATTGCAATCTTATTTGGCTGAGCCTTTATATAAATGCTGAGAATGCAACACACATCTCTGTCCCCTTCTCTCTAAAACACACACACATATTTATGTTGTGTAATATTTTAAAGGGATAACAAAATGGTCAGGACATCACACACTCTATATCTAATGCTTTCACATGTATGAGATGAGAAATAGACCCACTGAAGACATT
>NC_041355.1:25745061-25762561 GCF_900634415.1 Cottoperca gobio | reverse complement strand
CAGCCAGTTTCTCGATCAGGCCACAGATTATTGTTATAGCTACCCTGTTCTTGGTATTTTCACCTGTTGGTGTTAGCAGCATGCAAAGGTCTAATTATTCATTTGGCGATATCTGGGGTTCACTTTGTATTTAAATACAGCTCACAATCTCACACATCACTGGGGCAGTTAACATGCCTTGAGCTGCTATTCTTTCAGAAATGTTTCATGCAGGTGTATTCATCACCTCTTGTTGCTTTACTTTTATTATATTGTCTTCAACATCACGTCCAGTACATTGATGCTTTGTTGCCTGTGTGGGTACGTACTGTGAGGGAAAGGACTCCACCAGAAAACTGTTAGCAGCAATTACAGGGAAAAAAATGCATTGATTAGATATTGCTGACAAAAAGCTCACTATAAATTGTACAAAAATTGGAACTTAAGGATAATATTATACCTAATAATAATAATAATAATAATAATTAAAACCTTGAAGTAAAGAAACAGAGCATATGAATCTGCAGTGTGTCTATCACTGATGGGAAACAGCTCCTTTTAAAAACTCATCTTTTTAAATGAGCATATTCTTAATAATTACTCATTTGTTTTTAAGTTTTATTTTTCTCTGTTCTCAGTTTTTGTTTGTTGTTTTGTTTTGTTTGTGAATGACTGTCTGACTTTGTTTTGTTCCTTGTTTTTAACCTTATGTTCTGTACGGTGTTCTTGAGCGCCTATAAAATAAAATGTATTATTATTATTATTTGTGATTTAGGAAGATCTCATAGTTTTACATAGAAAATGTGACGTGCAGCTATTTTTCTAAATCAGAGGGTTCTGAGTCATTGCAATTATATATAGAAGCACCAACCCAACACAAGGAGCTATGTGTGGGTGCTCAGTGCATGCACGACCTCTCGCAATGTGAGAAGGGAAGTCGCGTTCTCTTCATCCTCCAAATGATCGGAAAAACGTACAAATGGAAGTTTATGTAATGAGGTCAAGTTTAACATGAGTCTGTGAGGGGAGAGAATGTCATGGGACCCAACATCATTTAGGACTGGGAGGGTGTGTATGTAGTTAATTGTCACTGCACTGCTAAATAGCTAATGTCCAAGTATACTGTATGTGTGTGTGTGTGTGTGTGTGTGTGTGTGTGTGTGTGTGTGTGTGTGTGTGTGTGTGTGTGTAGCACCCCATAAACAAGGCATCAAGCCAGGCCATCGCACAAATGCTAATTAGATGAGGGCTGCTTGCATGCTCCCTCCCCTCCTCTCCTCTCTATACAATACACACTCACGCTCAGACGTTCAGTCCCACAATTTGGATTGAGGCTGGATAAATGACAATTAACCCGACACACATTAGTACTTCCCGTCATGTACGGTGCCACACACACACTGACTGCTATCATTTTGGTTCAGCGAAGAGGAAAAGAAACTGACAAAGAGTACAATCTTCTTTCTTTCCTCCCCCCTCGTTGTTCAGGACGCTTATGGATAAGGGGAAAAGAAAGAACAAGAAACTCAAACTTAAGTGGGCTCGAGTCAGTGCTCGCCAGTCTGTCTCTTTCACTCCCTGTCCTTCATTATCTCGGTCTTTCTCTTTTATGAGTCTGTGAGATCATGTCGGCCTTTTGTTCTAGTGGACTGTAAGCTAGTGTTAAGACACTGTGTCCCCTGGGCACAGTTACAGTAACGACCATGATGAGGGAGAGACACATGCTATAACCATCCAGTCACACCCTCAGGAATACAACCTTGACATGTATGTGAGTGTAGAGGAGAAACATACTGTGACGGGACAAAAGAGAACACTTCCACCACATAAACTCAACCACTATTCATACTTTTATTGTCAGTTCTGATTTGATTAGATTTTTGCGCTGCTCTGATTAGTTTAACACTGACCAACTGAGGCAAGCAATGACGCTAACACATTACGTCAGAGGTGCAGCGCCAGAGTGGCTAAGCAAACTGTGACTGTGATTCAGAGGATCTGGCAATCCAGGCCGTAGTGTTTTGCATAACAGGTGTTACATTGCCAGTGTGAAAAGAAAAGCAGATGTAGAGCAATCACAATATTTCCATGACATACTCTACTCAGGTGTATATTCAACCCATACATATACACAAGGTGTGCCCTGTCCCCTGACATCACTTTTCTTCTGCTAATGTGTCCTTAATGAATGGAATGATTTGTGTGTGTGTGTGTGAGTGTGTGTGTGTGTGTGTGTGTGTGTGTGTGTGTGTGTGTGTGTGTGTGGTATATATTAGTCCTATCCATAGGGGACACCACAACAGAGAGCAATACATTACCCTCTATTTCAACAGCCACACTGTCTTCCTCCTCAGAGAGCACCAAGCAGCCAGACAACCACATTTGCTAATATCTCAAATACAAAGGCAGAAAGTGGAAACTAGTAAGATCAACAGGGTAGATGTGCATCTTCCCATGTTCTAATTGTTGAGCTCCTCTATTCGTCTTATCAAGTTGTCCTGAGAGAACACATCTCTAAAGTTGTTCACTTGTTAGCTGCCTATATGCTGTGTTGTTATTGAAAACATCTTTTCTCAACAAACAAACTTGCAAACTTGGCCATGACATAAAACTGTAGCATCATGAGAAGAGAGACTACGAGGGACTTCTCCCATTTCACAGCTCTATTGCAGTTCAGCTACAGTGGAGCTCGACAAGAGCACATATTTAACCAAGATATACACAATAAACATGTTTTAGCATCAAATACTCAACATCAAAATGAGTACTTGTTGCATTTTGCATTGGTGTTCAGTATTCACACACACAGAGTTCCACCACACGAGAGAAGGAGCTATCCATTACTCCACTGATCAGAGCAGAATGTGTCACGACATGAGTAAGAGCCACAATCACAATGCCATCACATGCCCCATGTTCACAGAGTGGCTGGCTCCACTTTAAGGCCTAGAGCAGAACACTTTTAAATCCTAAAATGCAAAAGAGAGTTGGCTTTTAAGCCATGAATTCCCTTGGCTGCAAAGTAATCAGAGTGCCCGACAGCCAGAAACACCACAGCCAGAGATTGAATCCAAGTCCCTGTGGTGCCGGAAATGTTTGACTTCTTATGTACTGCTTGAGCACCGCTCAAAACCCAGATTTGCTTAAGTTTCATATTTTCTTCTATGACATAAATACACATCCCGTTTGTACATTTAGGAGCTTTTCTTTGCGCTGATGCAGTATGGTGCTATAAATGAGCTGCGGGGTCAGCTGGTCTCAAGCTCTATATGTGGTGCATCCACTTATTTTGTCCGTCAATTTCTTATCTTTTCCACTGGAGATGGCTGCTTCAGGTTGAACACAGAGGAGGAAAGTGTGTGTGTATGTGTGTGTGTGCATGCATGTGTGTTAGTGTGTCAGCCAATGCTTCTGTGCATGTGTGTGTGCATCTTGCAACAAAAGGGAGCAGTCCATGTCACACAATAGAGTCTGCTGGAAACACTGCCACATTGACAAACCAGGTCACACTTACACAAGAATGTGCACCCACACACACACACACACACACACACACACACACACACACACACACACAAACACACGCACACACTTCTCGTGTGTCTTCAGTGACAGCTCTGCTTGTGCCTTAAGGCTGACAGTGACCTCCAAGTTGAGTCTGTGTGTGCGCGTGCGTGCATGTGTGTGTGTGTGTGTGTGTGTGTGTGTGTGTGTGTGTGTGTGTGTGTGTGTGTGTGTGTGTATGTGTGTGTGCTGACCTTACAAGAACTCTGAGCATCCCCTCTGGTCCTGATCTACCTCCCCTGTCATACCAGTGCTAGTGGGGGTGAAATACACTCACTGTGCAAAGTGTATGCAGGGCACTATTAACACAACGCTGGAACAATATTGACAAAGGAGTAAATGAAATGCAGTAAACGTATTGGAGCCATTAGGACTAAGACTACAGTAAGTGCCTCGTTTGCATGACGTGAACAGCAACAAGCGACATTCTGTAGGTCTCTGCTCCAGTCATTTTAGCTTAGCTACCATCTAACTACAGCTATGCACTAAACACTGACAATGTGCTATTTTCACACAGTAAATATGTCATAACATATAGTGTAAAATACAAACACATGTAAGCATATAGTGCAGAAGTGGAAATAATAGTTGACATACATGTTCAGTATACTAAAAAGTACATACAGCACTTTAAAGGCACGAGCACGTCTGTCTCCTGAGCAGCGTGTGCTTGTGTTGAGAGACGTCTCACCTGGACCAAATCAGCTGCTTCTGGGACAGTCTCTTCATTCCTCCTGTTGCAGGACTTTCAGTCAAATGTTCTGTGTTCAGTAATAATCAATCACGTCTAACAGACCATATCTTAATGATGTACAGGACTGTCTCAGAAAATTAGAATATTGTGATAAAGTTCTTTATTTTCTGTAATGCAATTAAAAAAACAAAAATGTCATGCATTATGGATTCATTACAAATCAACTGAAATATTGCAAGCCTTTTATTATTTTAATATTGCTGATTATGGCTTACAGCTTAAGAAAACTCAAAAATCCTATCTCAAAAAATTAGAATAGTTCCTCAGACCAAGTAAAAAAAAAAGATTTATAACAGCAAAACAAAATCAAACATTTGAAAATGTCCATTAATGCACTCAGTACTTGGTTGGGAATCCTTTTGCACGGATTACTGCATCAATGCGGCGTGGCATGGAGGCAATCAGCCTGTGGCATTGCTGAGGTGTTATGGATGCCCAGGATGCTTCAATAGCGGCCTTTAGCTCATTAGCATTGTTGGGTCTGGTGTCTTTCAGCTTCTTCTTCACAATACCCCACATATTCTCTATGGGGTTCAGGTCAGGGGAATTGGCAGGCCAATCGAGGACAGTAATGCCATGGTCAGTACACCAGTTACTGGTGATTTTGGCACTGTGGGCAGGTGCCAGATCATGCTGGAAAATGAATTCCTCATCTCCATAGAGCTTTTCAGCAGACGGAAGCATGTAGTGCTCTAAAATCTCTTGGTACACAGCTGCATTTACTCTGGGCTTGATGAAACACAGTGGACCAACACCAGCAGCTGACATGGCTCCCCAAACCATCGCTGACTGTGGGAACTTCACACTGGATTTCAAGCAACTTGGATTTTGCTCCTCTCCAGCCTTTCTCCAGACTCTGGCGCCTTGACTTCCAAATGAAATACAAAACTTGCTTTCGTCTGAAAAGAGGACTTTGGACCACTCTGCAACTGTCCAGTGCTTCTTTTCCATAGCCCAAGTCAGACGCTTCTTCCGTTGTCTTGAGTTCAGAAGTGGTTTGACCATGGGAATACGGCTATTGTAGCCCATTTCCCGGACACGTCTGTGAACAGTGGCTTTTGATACCTGGACTCCAGCTTCAGTCCACTGTCTTTGAAGCTCCCCCAAATTCTGGAAGCGACTCTTCTTCACAATGCTGTTAAGGCTGCGGTCATCTCTCTTGGTTGTGCAGCGTTTCCTGCCACATTTCCCCCTTCCAACAGACTTTTTGTGGATGTGCTTTGAAACTGCACTCTGTGCACAGCTTGCTCTTTGAGACATTTCTTTTTGTGTCTTACCCTCCTGATGGAGGGTGTCAATGATGGTCCTCAGGACAGCAGTCAGATCAGCAGTCTTCCCCATACTTGTGATTTAGTTTACTGAACCAAGCTGAGTGTTTTTCAAGGCTCAGGAAACCCTTGCAGGTGTTTCGAGTTAATTAGACGATTCAAGTGATTCGTTGAACACCCTACTAGTATACTTTTTCATGATATTCTAATATTTAGAGATAGGATATTTGAGTTTTCTTAAGCTGTATGCCATAATCAGCAATATTAAAATAATAAAAGGCTTGCAATATTTCAGTTGATTTGTAATGAATCCAGAATGTATGACATTTTTGTTTTTTTAATTGCATTACAGAAAATAAAGAACTTTATCACAATATTCTAATTTTCTGAGACAGTCCTGTAAGTATGTTAGTATGTTATGATATATACTATTTCATACAGATTCATAACACACACATTCACTAATTCCTAAATGTGAATTGTGGTGTAGTAGAATAGAAAAAAATCAAATGCAGCATTGGAATGAGACTCTGAGCTGGATTAGTATTTATGCCAACTTCTGCTGTGTGAAGTTTGTGTGTTCACTGACCAAATGAAATAAAATCCATCATCTGTCAATGGAAGCATTAATCTTTTAATGTCTGTGTATGTGTGTCCACCGCACTGTATTTAATAGCTTCTTTTCCTTCTGCTTTACCACAATGTGTATGTGTGTGTGTGTGTGTGTGTGTGCGTGTGTGTGTGCGTGCATGTATGTGTGTGTGTGTGTGTGTGTGTGCGTGTGTGTGTGCGTGCATGTATGTGTGTGTGTGTGTGTGTGTGTGTGTGTGTGTGTGTGTGTGTGTGTGTGTGTGTGTGTGCGTGTGTGTGTGAGTGTGTGTGTGTGTGTGTGTGTGTGAGTGTGTGTACATCATATATACAGTACATTCAGTGCCTCTGTGTGTGCATCTATAGTGCTACTGCATTGTGTGGATGTGTTCATGTGCACATGTCCTCAAGTCGGTGTGTGTGCAGCAGAGCAGAACAGATGGCATTATGTGGATCACCATTTGCAATAATCGTCTATATTTCACTAACTCATAATTATCCTGATTGGGGCTGCATGCTGTCTGAACGAGTATGACATGTGACACATGCCAGTCATTCTGTGGCTTTTAGAATGGTGAATGTGCACTGTGCTCACATCCAACTGATCTTTTCTGTATGATCTCCCACTCTTTACTTGTGTTATGTAAATATGAAAAGGTATAATACTGAAAACAAACCCACAACACTGTAATCTAATGATATGCTATTGGTCAGAATACATGCACAGATACACTATAGATTATTGTAATGATATTTGACACACTCATAACACAGATTACACATGTGAACAGATGAATGTTTGGGATTAACTCGATACGAGAAATAATTAGTGGAAGGTAAGTGGATGGACGGGGTCCTGGGTTCAGTCCCTGGTGTAAGACATGAACCCTGCCAAGGTTAAGGTTTCCAGCTGTTACCTCTAACTGTGTGTATGAGTGTGTCTGTTTGCACATGTCTTAATGAGACCTCTGAGATCAGGCGGTCCACACACAGCTATACATCTCGTCTCTCTCTCTCTCTCTCCTTCCTCCCCTTTTCCTATCCTCTCCCCCTTCCCTCCCTTTAGTTCCACCCTTCTGGTTTGCTTTTACTCTTTCCTTCTTTGTCTGATATACTCTCCCTCTCTCTCTATAATCAGTGTACTGCAGCACAGAACTGGAGAAAACCCATGGAAAGTGATTTATTACAGTCGCTCACTCACACACTCTCTCACACATACAGGGTGATTTATTGCTGTGCAGGTAGACAGTAGTTCAAGGGTAAGAGATTAGTCTAACACACGCTGAACACCAAATCATTATTGCACATTTATATAGAGGACATGGTCTCTCACACTCCACCACACCGCTGTTTCTCTGTATAAACTCAAGGTGCATTAAATACGCTCGTACAGCAAAATGAGTAGAAAGAACTCGAAACTCTGTTAAAAGGCTCCTTTAAAAAATAAAATAAAAACTTGTGTTGAATATTTGAAAATATACTAGACTTGTTTGTGTGAGACTGGAAGATAACACTAAATATATAAATATCAATAAAAACCTACAGTATATCACTTTGTAAAATAATGTATTCTATATAATTGTTCATTTCAAGGAATGTCCAAACAAGCAAACAGTAAAAACAAACAATATTAAGTGCATCGATACATTTCATTTTCAGAAAATGAACATCCATTTCCATTTGATTGTTGAGGGTCCTCTGGTGGCTGTCCCGAGCCCAAGCATATTCAGAGTGGCTGGAAAAGGCTGCTGTATAGACCTGCGAGCCAGATAGCCCCACCAGGCAGATGCACACTCCTCCCCGGAGCGACATAATCCATCAGCTCTACAGAGATGCATTCACAATTACGCTCTGAAAAAGAGCACGCACACAGAGCCTTTTATAGCCCACTGCTAGTCTTTGCATTTGTTTCCATCTAATTCTACTTGTGTCACGATCGATTGAACGGACTGAATATGAAGTGATGCACCCTGGGGCCATGGAGGCAGTTTTTACCACACTATCTGCAACATACACACACACACACATGAAGTGAATAAACACAATGAACACTGAACTTATTTCTCACTTGTAGGACAAAAGTAGTCTTGAAGGCTGGGTACCAGATTGATGAGGATAACATGTGGAGCAGAACTATGATTTAAATCCTACTTTTCTTTATCAATGTTTTTGTATATGTTCCAACCCATGCCCTGCTGTGTGTGTGTGTGAGTGTGTGTGTGTGTGTGTGTGTGTGTGTGTGTGTGTGTGTGTGTGTGTGTGTGCGTGTGTGTGTGTGATGCTCCTCATCCAGACAAATGGGTCAGCAGTTAAAATGCCAGCGCTGACCCTGCTGTCACTTCACGTGGAAGTCTACTGCCAGACGTGTGTGTATATGTGTGTGTATGTGTGTGTGTGTGTGTGTGTGTGTGCGAACATGAAAATGTGAAGGTCTGTGTGAAGCAGTGTGTACCATCCACTGCTCTACCCTCCGAGTGGTGTGTGTGTGTGTGTGTTAAGGGAAGGATTAAGACAAATAGATATTATGTATATATGTAAATAAATATATATATTATATATAATATTTCTAATATATATATATAATATATATATTATAAATATTATATATAATACACTCCATACATGATCTCTCTGTCACTGAGCTTTTCTATGTCTCCGTTCTTTTGCTTGCGGAGGTATGTAATTGTCAGAAACACAGAGGTGTCTGTATTCCTGCTGTCTTTAACTTTCTCTCTTTCTCCAATCTCTACCACCTCCGTCTGCACCATCGTTCTCTTGTATTCCCACTCTCAGTAAAACAATGTCACCCCCTAACAAAGATGAGCTCTAGGTTAACTTGTATTGTTCTCTCTGTGTGCCTTTTGCATGAGCTTTGCATATGTGAACCGTAACATTTGAAAATTCCTCTGGTCTCCTCCCTCTGTCTACTTTTGAAGCTGCTCTTCTTCTTCACCCCTCTAGCTAATTGACAGATTACAATCTGATCCTGTTCTGTGGTTCATCTTCTCTCTCCTTTTCTCTTCTCTCACTTTTCCTCACAGCCATCATCTCTCCTGTCTCTGTCCGACTCCCCTCCCAGCTCTTCCCTGTGAGCTGTGCTCAGTGAGGCTTGCAGCTGTACAGACATGCTCATTCAGCTTCCATTTCAGAGCATGACGAGAAGAAACAGAGATGACCGACAGAGAAAAATGAAATATTTAATCCTTGGAGACATTTCTTCCTCTTAGACCTGCAGTCAGTGAGACCCCACATCATCATCTTTTATCTGCTTGGGCGAGATGACCTGGCATGTATCAACCAGTCCTAAAACGCTGTGACCGGACTCATCTCAACTCCTACTGATGGTTGAGCATCTGTCTGGCTCTGGACAGAACTGCAGCAGGCAGTCAAACGGGTGAAAAGATGACAACGACATCGAATGATCCTGGCACTGCTTCAAGACTTCCAATTATGAGCACCGCAGAAGGACAACTGACATAATCTTTGTGGAAACGCTGCTATAAAGCTGTCAAATACCTTGTATTGTGACGCAGCCCGATGCCCTTTCTTATTTGTTGTTGCACTCGAGTGTTCAATCTTTTTTAGGTGTTAAATGCTGGCATTGGAATTGACATGAACATTTGGTTATGATAACATTACCCTGCCTATCCTGTCATTTAAAGCTCCATTAAGCAATATTGTTGATGTTGACACTGAATAAAATAAACGACAGCTCCGTGCAGCTTCCACCTGCCAGGGTGTGTGGTTGAGTCCTGACAGCTCTCACTGACCCACTCAGATACACTCTGACCAGATGCTGAGCTCAGACGGTTGGACATTAGGTGTCCAACCATGAAATGACTAAAAATAGAAGTATATGAGTGAAGAAGATTTTAGACAGACATTGAGATTTAGATTTAATATGTTTGGACATAAAACCAAATAGCATAAAAACAACAACAACAACAATTAGTGAGAAAGACTAATGCCTATGTTGGTGTGTTTATAGGCAATAGTTGAACCCTGTGTCCTACAACATCCTAATATACTACTAACAAATGTGTTTTGGAATAAACATAATTGCTTCTCTGTTACATTGTTATACATACAGCACAGACCTGCAATATGTGTGATTAGGTTCTGGCTACTACCACACTCTGGTTAACACCAAGCAAAGACTGTGGTTTAGATTAAATATTGAAAAAAGTCTGGATTTTTTAATTCTATTTGTTTGATGGTATTGCGTCCACCTTGTCTGTGTGTGTGTGTGTGTGTGTGTGTGTGTGTGTGTGTGTGTGTGTGTGTGTGTGTGTGTGTGTGTGTGTGTGTGTGTGTGTGTGTGTGTGTGTGTGTGTGTGTGTGTGTGTGTGTGTGTGTGTGTGTGTGTGTGTGTGTGTGTGTGTGTGTGTGTATGTGTGTGTGTGTGTGTTTGTGTGTGTGTGTGTGTGTGTGTGTGTGTGTGTGTGTGTGTGTGTGTGTCATCACAGCAAAATGTGCTCATGGAGACACTGCAGCAGGAAGTACCACAGAGGAGGTTTGAGGACTTTGCCAGGTGTCTGTGTGTCTGTGTGTGTGTGTGTGTGTGTGTGTGTGTGTGTGTGTGCATGTGTGTCTGTGTGTGTGTGTGTGTGTCTGTCTGTGTGTTTGTGTGTCTGTGTGTGTGTGTGTCTGTCTGTCTGTGTGTCCGTCTGTCTGTGTGTCTGTATGTGTGTCCGTCTGTCCGTGTGTCTGTGTGTCCGTCTGTATGTGTGTCTGTGTGTCTGTCTGTCTGTCTGTGTGTCTGTATGTGTGTCTGTGTGTGTGTCTGTCTGTCTGTGTGTCTGTATGTGTGTCTGTGTGTCGGTCTGTCTGTCTGTCTGTGTGTCTGTATGTGTGTCTGTCTGTCTGTGTGTCTGTCTGTGTGTCTGTCTGTCTGTGTGTCTGTGTGTCTCTATGTGTGTCTGTGTGTCTGTATGTGTGTCCGTCTGTGTGTCTTTGTGTCTGTGTGTGTGTCTGTGTGTCTGTGTGTGTGTCTGTGTGTCTGTGTGTCTGTCTGTCTGTCTGTGTGTCTTTTTTGGTGTTTACTATGCAGAATGCATTCACCACACACAGCTTTTGTTTATGCAGCAATATGCTGACTACAATACACACAAACCAAAAACTCAACCTTATTATGCACATACACAAATGTACTCACTGTCCCCACACACACACACACACACACACACACACACACACACACACACACACACACACACACACACACACACACACACATACACATACAGAGTGTACCTGAGTGAGACCTTGCTATGATTTAGGTCACTAAATGGTCTGCCTGTCTCTGTCTCTTTCTGTCTCTCTGCTTTTCTCTCTGTATGTCTTCGTGCCTCTCTGCTCATCTGTTGTAATTTCATTTGATTGTGTGTGGGGATTTGTGTGTGTGTGTGTATGTTTGTGTGTACTTAACTGAAGCTAAGCTGTTTACAAGTCTGTGGAAAGATACTGTGGAGTATCAAGTAAACACGGCATGATTATACAAGCACACACACAAACATACAGACACTCCAGTTGTATTTCATGACATGGTATGTCACACTGACAACTCCATGTTTGAAAATAAATGACCAGCTGGGTATGTCTCTGTGGAGACAACACATCATCCTCACGCTCATATGATTCCCTGCTCCTCATGCAGGTGTGCTGAATTGAAAAGCCTTTAAATGCCTTTAACATTGAATCCTAGACTGGGATACTCTATAACATGTGTTTCTTTACAGCAGCAACATAAAGGTATTGTTTTCAGAATCCACACACACATATGGAAGCTTGTTGGCACCAACACAATAATTCCACTCATCAGAAAACTCATCAGAAGTGACAAGCCAACACAATGGGCTCATGTCTAGGAATTCAAGCCTGAAATCTTGAATTGTCCAGCTCCTTTATCTACAGGGGTTAGGACAAAATAACAGGAACACCTGACCATGTAACAGCGAGCTCTGGCTTCTAACAGCACATTAATAGGTTGGTTGTATCTTTTGCTGAGCTATTGCAGGGGATTACATTAGGTTATAAAGTCCATGTGTTAACACTACATCACAACTAATAATGACCACACATTCCTGAACTACACAACATGGAAATATGATATCATTCATGTATTTAAAAAAGAGTTTCACTTTACTTTCTTACTCTTTACTTTTCTCTTTCAAGCAAGATCAGTCGCCATCTTTCAATTTCCCTGAGACACAACATTTAATTAGTCAGTTGATCAAACTAATTAATAGACGCTTTCAGCAGAAATGGGAGCTGTCGTTGCTATGGTTTCACACAGTGCAGTTGCCGAGGGGACCCTCAAAAAGATCAAGATTGAAAATGACAAGTTAAAAAACTACTGGGGAAATTAATTCAGATATGTATAAGAAGTCAAAACTTAAATAAATAAAACTGAAGACAAACTGAAATCTTAAGAAGCGTTAGAACAAGTTAGAATGTCGAAAGGAAACGAAGCGTAATCAGCAACGACTGTAGCATTTCATTCTGAATCCAGCTCATCTCGCTTTAAGAAAATGGATAAATGAACACCACACATCTATACAATGAAAGTAAAACCATATACATTGTATCCGTTAATTAGCAAACATTAAATTAATAATCAGTTTAATTCAGAAAGAATTTCCCGTGCTCAATCCTTTTGTTTAGTAGACTTTAGTACGAGGAAGTGGATGCTTCGGCACCATGCGCACAGGCACACAAACACTTACGCACATAGAAAATAAGGGATAAAATGCAGCATACTTATCCCAAGTGGTTCTCTAGAAATGTGTCTGACACACAAACCAAATCTAGAGATGTGCGTCTCCCTGCCAGGCAACCAAGCCAAATGAGATAAGCAGCCTGATTTCATTCCTTATGAATGCAGAGCTGTTTTACGGCGAGCTGTAACTCTGTGGGGCAATTAGCCTGCAGGTAGTGAGCCAGGTTCTGGGTGAGAAATGGGGGATTTATGACCGTAAGTGCAGAAACCAACATTTAAGAGAACACCTAAGGCAGCTGCAGCCATTCAGGAGCTCCAGTGCAATGAAAACACAACAGCTGCACTCATTCACAATGTTTGCTTTTCTTTCAAATCCTGGGCAAAGAGAGCGGCTTCAAACTGCTTTTATCGAATGGCATCATCAAAGTTCAAAACATGGCAACAAGTCACAATGACTATGGCCACACTAAATAATGGTTGGTGCATTGTTTAGCTGTACAGTTGAGTGACCATTCCTTTCCCAAACTACTGGATGTGAAAGTGCTTCTACGACAGCAGAACGTCCTGCTCTCTTATTGTTGCTTTCCAGTTGGGTTAGTGGACCACCATTGCTGTTTGTGTAAGTGGATTATTCATCTTACCATGGCTATGCAATGCAACACTTTGGAGAGTGTACATTTATTGTCAAGGTGTCTTGTCACAGCTAATAAAAACATTAACCCTCAATATCCATTTGTCCAGAATGTGTATAGTGTGTACACTTCAAGTGTTTCCCTGAGCAAACAGAAAATATCCCATCTTGAGGTCAATTCATTTCAAGGCAATGTGCTAGTTTGAGTGTCACTGAATGCAAAGGAATTAGCCAGGCTATTTGAATAAACACACACACAACCAAAGGCAGAGATAGAGACAAGAAGGAGTGTACTGTGTAGTTCCACAGAACTAAACTAAAGTGGACATGTGTGTGCCATGTGTACACCTCTGTCTGTGTGGGGTGGTAAAGAGAGAGGAGGAGAACGCTATTAGCCCAGCGCCTGATGTAGTTAGCTCTCTGCTGTCTTTATCCACTAGAGAAAATGTAATTATACCCTGAGACTACAGTTAAGCCATACCCACTCTTCTGCACCACATATTCAAATGAAATGCATAAATTAAATAAACATGACTGTGAGAGTGTAATTAAAAAGGGGGGAAAGAGTGGCTGTCCGAGTGTGTGTGCGTGTGTGTGTGTGTGTGTGTGTGTGTGTGTGTGTGTGTGTGTGTGTGTGTGTGTGTGTGTGTGTGTGTGTGTGTGTGTGTGTGTTATCGTGCATCCTGTGAAACTGTGAGTGGGCAGGGAGTGTTACTCTACATATGGAAGTCAACTTAATTGGTTGACTTTAGCTAGCCTCACCGCCGGCATCAACCGCACTGAGTGGGTGCAACAACCACACACACACACACACACACACAAACAGAGAGGTAAACAGCCATTAAATGCAGGCTGAGTAATTCCATTTTGTGCATTCAGTGTTGCTGTCATCATGCTGACTGATAGGTAGTGAGCAAATAGAGACAAGAAAACAGGAAAACAAGAAAGTAAATGAAAATATGATTCATAAATTAAAAGAAATATGTGCTTTTCTTAATGCTGTGGTTGTCTTTCTTTTTTCTTGCTGCAGGTTTTTACTCTTAACCACACCTGTCTATCTCCCTACATGCCACTCTCTTGCACGTACACACAATGTCACATCAGCATGTGTCAGAGGAAAGAAAGAACATAAAAACCTGTTACTTCCCACAACAAGGTGAATGTGTGAGTTTATGTTTCAACTCATTTAAATCAATCTCATTTTCAGGGATTTCTGAGCCATCAAGACAGATGCATGCAGTCGAAATGCTATGTTTGCTTTGTTTGTGCTGCAATTACATGGGACGACTGATAACACTTTGTTGAGAAATATGATTAAGAAGGCTACCTCATGATGATTCTGCGTTCTTTGTGTTTCAAACAACAACTACAAAAGAGCTCATCATTTAGCATGTGAATGCATACATATAAACACCATCACCTGAGGACAAGCAGAGTTGCCCTGAGGGAAGATCACCACAGACTCACAGCTGCACACATTAAAGAAGCTGGCACGACATGAATGAAGCACTTTGCAACATCTACCACAATACTCTGGCAGTAAAAGAAAGTGCGTAAGGATTTTAAATCTGTGCTGGACTGCTGTCAGAGTTGTGAATTTTCTCAAGGCAGGATCAATGATTTCACAACTGTTCAGTCAGCTCTGAAAAGAGCAATCCCCCAAGTAGCCTCTTGTGCACACTGTAAGGTGGATACAAAGGAGAGGCTCCAGAGCTACACTCACACACAGCTCTGTGCATTAGCAACATTCTTCCTTGGCACTACTTGTTGATGATCCAATATGCTGGCAAAATAAGCTCACATGGAAGATTATATATAATGATAATAATAATAATACAAATCTAACTTTTGAATGGTATGAATGTGACAGAACAACAGCTTTCACTGACAGAGTTTGACTGTCAAGCTAAATAAATGAAGTGCAGTAATAGCTGCAGCTTTCTGTTAATAAAAGCAAAAGGAGGGACTTCTGCAGAGAGCACATGAGCTGTTCTCTGCTGCCTCAGATATGATTATGCTGAACTCTGTTTCCATGAAAGCACTCCAGACTTCTGAAAGTATTCTGTGCTGGAAGCTTCAGTGAGGAATCCACTGTAATAATGACTGCATGATACTTTGTCATAGAGCCTGTCTTTTGATTATTTCCCATGCTTATGTGCATCAAAGTTCACTTCCTAAGACCTTTTAAAGATTGAACAAAAGAAACCCGACACAGTGCGTAATGAGGACGCCTTACATAATACATGGACTGGGATATTTACTCCAGGGAGGACGCTATTCCATAATTGTTCTTGCATGTTGCGAAGACAGAATTAGAGTTATGCAAGTGTTGGCTTGACGAACACTGTGTTTGATCAAAAAACACTTTTAGCTATTTCTAGTCGTGCCTTGTAAGTGCTCTTGCCATTTGCAACTGTGTGGATGTGTGTGCACTGCTGGGGAGGAAGTTATTACCAAGCGTTCTTCCATTTCATGTTGTGATATTTGTGTGTGTGTGTGTGTGTGGGGGGGGGGGGGGCTTGCTGGTGGTGCTTAAATGCTTTAACTTGATGTCAGGTTGCAAACAGTCATAAAGCCAATGTCCTAGAGTAAAGACAACGCTGGTGCTTCTACTCCCAAAAGCAAGGCACTAGCACTGCAAAGGTTATGGGTTCCATTGCCTTTGTGGCTGAAAGGGCAGAGCAGGACATTGAGCATAGTATTGCCCACGGCTCAGTCCTGAAATAACCCTCCACAGTCAGGGTTAGTGTTCCCAGGCAGTGAAGAGTCCGGTTGGCTCAGGGGAGTGGAGCTGTAGGCTCGCTGCTTACAGTAGCCCACAATACTTATAATGGACAGACAGAAAATGATGATCTTGCAATAAGGCCATTTCTGCAACTTAAGACAAACTTGTGCAAACAATATTTCATATAAAACATTGGTGGTGAAGCAGGGTTGGATAGCATCCCGAGAAACAAAAGCAACATCGGCACATGTACCATTTACTCTTAATTTGACTGCATTTTGTCATTACGTCCTAAATGAATATGAAGCCAATACCACGATTGCAGTAAATTAGTTACGGCAGTTAGACTGCTCAAGATGTAGTAACATTGGTTCTAAGCTCCCTTCTGGAATACTCTGCATTACATTAAGCTCTTACGCTCGGATACTTCCTTCAGCAGCACAGTATTGGTGGCGCTATGTGAACGGTCACATTGCGTTACAATAATGTTAAGTTTGTGTTAAACAACAGAAGCTCGCACCTTCACCGGAACAGTTCTGTGCGTGTGCATTCATGTATTTAATGTGTAAGATGAGTGCTTTCTAGAGCTGCCTATAAATTAAAATTCAACAATCAAATCCATCACGGTATGTAGTACAAGTGCAACTATGTTCCCTAAAGCCTCAACAGAGCGCGAGGCAATGGAACCGCTAGCTAACATACACTTTATGCTACTAGTTCACAAGTGGAACATCTCCCGCTCTGCAGTCACAATGTACTTAAAACTCATACGTAACACCTTCATGCTCCTCGTCTCAGGGTTGTGAAAAGACATTCTACTAAATTGTAGAAATGTAAAAGTAGACCTCTCCTAGAATGAACATGAATGATTTACAGGGGGAATTTGTTTTAAGATAGAACCATGGCAGTGAAGCTTCAAATGGAGCAGCAGCAAACATTAAACCACACTTTAAATCAACTCTAAATAATCTTTTCTTTCAAAGCACATGTGCTGTGATATTTGCGCAGGTTGTCAGACGTTTGTGATCCAATCAGAAAATGAATCATTGAAAACAGATATGGAGGGAACTGCAGAAAGATTGAATAATAAAGAGGAAGAGACGAAGAAGAAGAGGTTGCGGAGATTGATATTAAATCTTTTCAAGTTGAAAGCAAACACACGCTTGCAAAGACAGACATCACATGCAGCCAATAATGCAGACACATGTATAAACATACAGCCTGTTCTGCCACACAGCTCATGGAGATGAAATGGTGCTTATCAAGACACACA